>NC_051182.1:4944000-5079026 GCF_013339695.2 Rhipicephalus sanguineus | reverse complement strand
CGTATTTATGATGTTTATTGCTGTGGATTCATATGAACAAGCCCAGCAAACCACACCTCTGGAAAACGACATTTTTTTCAAAAAAAAAAGGAAAGAAAAGGAAAGCTGAGGTGCTATTCAAAACATACTTCGCCCACGCAGATCTACTCAGTTATTATTAGTGATTCGAAGGAAAAGGAAAAAGGCACCTAATTTCTGCAGCCCAATAGGGAGCACGGCGCAGTGCCTAGTACTCAGTTCCCTCGCATCGCACGCGCACTGCCCGTTTTTCTGCTTTCTTTTGTCTGCCGTTGCACACCCCTCGGTTTTAGTGGTCGCCCGAGTGGGGCCACAAACATACGCACGCACACGAGGGGGACGTTCCGAGAGTACGGCTTTTTTTTTTTTTCACTTGACGACGCTCACCCCATACTCTCTGTGCAAAATCGGCATTTGCCCCCCTCCAGCCACACCGGCACTTGCCCCCACCCAAGCTATGCCAGCTCTCTCTCTCCCCCCCTCCCCCAGCCGCGATGCAAGACGGCTTTGCACCCCCCAAGGCGCCCATGCTTCACACTTGCTTTCACGCTCTCCCGCGCAGCCGTCTGAAAGGCAGACAAAAAGAGAAGACTTGGAGATGCTGGTACATGGTCTGAAGTTGACATTCTCCCCTGAAGTAAAATGTTTTCGAACGCCACAGTCGGGGAGACGGGGAGCTTTCCAATGCAGCGCTTTCGTGTTGTCCGTCTAGGTGGCGCTAGAGGAAGATTTTCGTTGTAGTGATAGGAATAATGCAGATTTCTCAGTGTTCCTGCAGTATTTGTGTGTGATTAGTGTGTATAATTATATAAGGAGACCGTAACTATTATATTTTAAGCTATGCATGCGGAGATTTCAGCGCAGTTTGAAGATTACTCCACTTTTGTTGACGTTTTCAGCATGAAAAATTAAGACAGTTTACGAGCTTCGTATCGCATTTCTGCTTGCTTTATTGAAAACGCTAGGTCCAGGAAATAGATCGGGGACTATAGTTTCTCTACGTGCAAATTCGGCCATGGAACTTCAGTAGCTTTCCACGAAAATGGGCCACGGTAGGTCCCTATATTGAGAATATCGCCCACTTTAGATGAATATAATTTAAAAAGTAGCACGTGCACATCGATGAAATTGGGTATTCAGACGGAAAATCTTATCCTCTACATACGCCCCGAAAATGAACTTTCTCTAGCGAATAGTTCCTGGACAATCTGCTGCGGAAGTTACTAAATTTGGCTGTTTTCAAAAGCTCAGCAACAAAAAAGTAGAAGTCCAACATCAATTTGCTACGTTGAGAAAATAGGTAAATATGTCTTGAATGTGCTGCGCAAAGAACAGCGCTGTAACTGTAGCAGATTTTAAAAAAAATGGTCACTGCTGAGGCACAGTCAGCCAAAACCGTGTAACTTGCGCTTATTCTTGGCTATCCATCCCCAAATACTAATAGTTGACTTGTTTTTAATAAATACATTTGAAAAGTACAAAGATCAAGCTTTTCAATGATATATAAGTCAACTATATAAAGCACGGAGAACAGCCGCCGCGTCGGTTGGAAAAGTGACAAAAACGACGTGTTCGTGCCGCCGGAGTGAGACCGCCGCCTTAAGAACTACGAATATTGTTTGTAGATTTTTTAGCTGTGTATAAAATGAAATACGTTTCAAACGCACAAGGGCGCTTTGATATGGCGGCGGGCGTTCCCCATATCAGACGATGCCGTCGTCGTCTGCTTCTGCGTCGCCGCTGTCCCCCGCTGTCCCCCGCTCGCTCCGGCAGCCCCCTCTCCGCCCTCCCTGAATTTCTCTCGTTTCCATAACGTACACTGTGGTCAATTACTCATTATGTACTCACAAGTATCTTGCATACTTACTTTAGTAGGGTAGTGCTGCCGCATACAGGTCGAGCGAAATGACAACGCTGATCACACAAACTTGCTGCAATAAATTATTTTATTGCGACTGCATCGATGTTTACACAAAACGAACGACACGTAAGTAGCGTTTTAGCATGTATACCAGTGAATAACATGCATGCATAAGCATTTATATGCAAAGAAGGTACGTACTACGCATAGCCCCACCACAGATGTCCGGAGCACAGCAGGTGCCCAGCGTTGGATGATAAATACACCGAATGCACGAAGCCTTCGCTGGTATAAGAAAGGTATACCGCTAAAGTCTCTGCACTTCTGCTGCTCAAGATGTCGCGCCACTTCATTCACAGTATTCAGCAAACTGTCTATAACTGATATGAACATATCCGCGTCCCTTGCACGGCCACGAGTGCTACCAGTGCGGCGTGACTGTTTGTTTTCTGGTTTGCGCTGCCACCAAAAGTGCGTCACTTTCAAATCTTTTTAGCCTTCGCGCTATACACGCTTCTGGCAGCCTAAAATTAAATTAGAAACGGTTTTTCATGCATATTGATCTGAAGTCTTACAAATAAAATCGGCGAAAAAAAGGCTTAGATGGCGTTTCGATTACCGCTGCCGGCGGTGCGCTGTCGTCGTATCGATGGGGGCGGGCGACACCTGAAGGCCCGGACGCGAAGCTCGCATCATGCCACCGGCTTGACGTGCCGCTCTACCCATGACGTCATACACGACTTTTCTGCTCAGCTCCCGGGACTGCGCTGGCTGCCACATGCGGTCACTATCTATCTATCTATCTATCTATCTATCTATCTATCTATCTATCTATCTATCTATCTATCTATCTATCTATCTATCTATCTATCTATCTATCTGTCTGTCTGTCTGTCTGTCTGTCTGTCTGTCTGTCTGTCTGTCTGTCTGTCTGTCTCTCTATCTATCTATCTATCTATCTATCTATCTATCTATCTATCTATCTATCTATCTATCTATCTATCTATCTATCTATCTGTCTGTCTGTCTGTCTGTCTGTCTGTCTGTCTGTCTGTCTGTCTATCTATCTATCTATCTATCTATCTATCTATCTATCTATCTATCTATCTATCTATCTATCTATTTTATTCTAGTACCCTAAGGGCCCGCTAGGGGCATTACATAGGGGGGGGAACATAAACAGAACACAATTTTACAGATAATCAATAACTGCAGGTTAATACAATGCTATAGTACAGAACTTCGTAGAACGTAGTAACAAGGCAAGCAATACAGCATGAGTAAGCATCAGATAAAGCATAATTATTAATGAAAGTCACCGGGTTCCAAATAGATTAGCAATGCTGAATTAAACAAAGAAGGCTCAGCTATTGTAGCAATCCTGGAAGGTAATTCATTCCATTCCTTTATTGGTAAAGTTAAAGGCGAATTTTTGAATTTTTCCGTACGGGCGAAGATAGGGTTGACTGAAAGCATGATCGGTGCGATTAGAAGTATGAGGTAGCGGTAAAATATGCGTTCGGCCAAATGATGTGTTAGAGTGATAAAGGGTATGAAAAAATGATAATCTGGAAAATTGCCTGCGCACAGCAAGCGGCGGCATATTCAGCTCTGCTTTCAAAGATGAAACGCTTTGAAATCGTGAGTATGATGATAAGATGAATCGAGCTGCTTTATTCTGGACGGCTTCCAGTAGATTAGTAAGGGTGATCTGGCGGGGATGCCAAATGATTGACGCGTATTCCAGTGAAGGACGCACAAGGAAATTATATGCTTCAAGCCTGGTGTCCCTGTCCGCTAGATATAAACGTCGCTTCAGAAAACCAAGTTTCTTCTGCGCTTGACAAGTAATGTGTTCTATGTGGTCAGTCCATGTTAGTCTTGAATTGATAAGGACGCCGAGATATTTAACCGTTGTAACTGAGTCTACAATTTTATCGTTTAGTACATAAGTGTTACAATGTGACTGCAATACAGAATTGAACGTTTAGTCTTTCCTAGATTAATTTGCATCTGCCATATTCTGCACCATTGTGTTAGCTTATGAAGGTCAGATTGTAGAGCTATGACGTCGTTAGGACCAGCTATTTCTCTGTATATAACGCAATCGTCCGCGAAAAGGCGAATTGTTGAATTAATATTTGATGCTATGTCATTAATATATATTAAAAATAAAAGCGGTCCTATTACTGTACCTTGAGGGACACCAGACTTGACAAGTGTTGGTCTGGATATATAATCATTCAGTTTAACCACCTGAGAACGATTTTTTAGAAATTCCTCAAGCCATCGTGTTGTTTCGCAGTCCAGTTCGAGATTACGTAATTTTAGTGCTAGTCGTTTATGAGGTACGCGGTCGAAGGCCTTTGAAAAGTCAATAAAGATTCCGTCAACAAAATGGGACAAGTGCAGTGAGGTCTGAATGTGAGTTACAAACTCATAAAGCTGTGTTTGGCATGAGAGTTTCGGACGGAAACCATGCTGATTGTTTATGAGCAAATTATTTCGATTGAGATGCGCCATTATGTGTGTGTAGATTATGTGTTCTAGCAGTTTGCAACTAATTGAGGTCAGTGATATAGGACGATAGTTATTGAAGACAGTGTTATCACCACTCTTAGGCATGGGCAGAACATGAGCTATTTTCCAGTCTTCTGGTATGCATCCTGAGTCAAGTGACTGTTGGAATATTAAAGAAAGTACAATTGCTGATATGTGACCGGTTAATTTTAAAAGTTTAGCGCTAATGCCATCCGGGCCTGAGCTGGTCTTGAACGGCAAGCGGTCAATAGCGCGTTTTACACCATTAGAGGTTATAATGATTGATGGAAAGCTAAACGGAATGGCTGGTTGCGGAAGGATCAAGGAACAATTAATAGGATCTTCATCTGTGTAGACTCCCGCAAAGTGCATATTGAATTGCTCGGCACAATCATCCTGTGTTAGCACGTTGCCGTCGGCACCTAACATAGACGGCACCAACCGATCTTGTTTGGGATTGACTACATTCCAAAACCTCTTTGGATCTGTTTTTAACAGATTTGGTAGCGTGCAGTTGAAATATTTATTTTTTGCTTCAATAATTGTTTTCTCTGTTTGTTTCGAAATTTCTTTATATTTTTGCCAGTCATCTGGCTTATCTGACTGACTTGCTTTTCGATACGCTCTTTTCTTCCTGTTATCTATCTATCTATCTATCTATCTATCTATCTATCTATCTATCTATCTATCTATCTATCTATCTATCTATCTATCTATCTATCTATCTATCTATCTATCTATCTATCTATCTATCGCTTTGAATTATTTCATGAAATTACAAGACGCAAACCACCAAGAAAAGAAAGGAGAAAGGAAAGAACATGATTCGACGTGTGTTAGTCAGTCAACATGTCGGAGAATTGTGTTGGAAGTGAGGCAAAAGAGGAATGAGTGTGTCATTTCAATACACGAGAGGTACACGCCAACACGACGACAAGCTATCAAAGTGGAGTAGCGTATAGATAAATATCCTCGCTAACAAGTAACTTGCTGGAGCGTTAATAGAGGATTTTTGTTCGTCCGTAGACTTCGTTGCGCTAGAGTAATACCGGGTTACTGCAGCCGTAACCGTAAGAGGCCGGATAGGTGGGGCCACCTGGCGGCGCAAAGAATAACTTTGCAAGCACAGAATGGCTATTGTAGGAACCTAACGTATTCTATTTCTCCGCTGGTGTGCATTCGCTATACCGATATTCCATAGAACCCTTTGCGTATACCGGAATGCCGTGCACGCTAAAATGATCTAATACAGCTAACTGAGACGCACCAGCGAGTATGGCCCAAGCGTGTGTCCCCGGGCACCTCCTCGTTGCTGCTTGGAACGGCGTCCATTTTTGGATCACTGTTTTGCAAAGCGTCGAAGCGAAAGTAATTCGCGACGTCGCGAATCGCGGCGATTTCAAGTTCCAGAATGTCGTCTTCAACAGTAGTCGACGTTTTTGACGGCGATGCTGGTGACAAGGCATGACTGAACGTGCGCGCCTAGCAGACGAAATGTTAGCTGAGCAGCTGAGTCTCACGTCACTCCTTTCTGTAGACAAGTGGTCAGCTGGGGCGCGGTCTTAAAGTGGCGCTGCCGGCGCTAGCAAATTGCGGGCTTGCCGGCCGTTTTGAATGGTGCTAGGTACCGGTGATCTAAATCAATTAAACAGAAACAGTTATTCGTTCCTCAGTGGCATTTCGGGTCGCGAATCGCTACTAGGGGGTCGATAACTACTCGTGGAAACCTTGACAGGCGTAAATTTGACGTCGGTGCTCCTTTAAGCACTGTTATTCATTGATCATGAAAACCTACCAACTCGCCCAATCTGCCTGTCTTCTAATGTGACTTGCCTGCCGCATACAACCAACGCCTGGTACGACATAAAACCCTTTCCACATGTGGCACATACCTGCATGATACTGAGAGAGACTCGTTCTTAGAAAAAGTTCGGCAGATCCCACGCGTTGTGGGAGTCGGTTTCATGCGAAGCAGTCAGCGAGTGCTTCATGCTGTATATTATGGCTTCGAGCCAAGCGTTACGAGGCGGATCGACGTGGTTTTGTAAGTGTAGTAGCTGTGTGCACATCGTGGGCTTACCGGGCACGTCGACAACACTGGTGTTTAAAGGGTAACTTATGGTGCGACGTAATGTCAGCCCTCACGTTAGAGTACATGGTCAGTATTATCAAAACTAAGTGCATTTTATGGGGATAGCATGTGAATATCTTAAGTAACTTTGGTTAATGTATTCCTCTGGGGTCGAGCTCCGGGGTCGAACATAGCTTGCTGAATCATAGGAATACAAATGTAATGATTATTAAACTGCTATAAAAGCGGAGCCAACACTGGAACCACAGACGTTAATCTAATATGACGCCTATATCGTGGGAGTACATATGTAGTGCTTATTGCTTTCTTGTAAAATTAGACAGCCAGCGCCACAACCACGAATGACGTTGCACCGACATTACACCTGCGCAGGCTGTTTTTCCAACCCAGTATATAGACCTGGCGTGGCTCTGTGGTAGAATACCTGCTTGCCACGCAGGATACTTGGGTTGGATTACTGCTGGAATCCTAATTTTTATTCTTTCGATTCGTCGGCTCAACGCTGCCGATGTCGGTTTTTTCTTAACGCTCTCGCATTTAAATTACCAGTGTCTGTTCTCGCCGTTCCTGGGTAGATATAGACTGTCAATCACCTGTGGCGCATACCCGTCCACCGCGGCCCGTGGTAAACGGGTATGTGCCACACGTGTCTGGGGGAAAGGGTTTGATGACGCACGCGACAGGATTTTCACGTTATTCATGTGATGACCCGACAGTCATATTCGTCAAATCCTCTGACGCTCCCATGCCAAGTTTGGTCTACACCAAGTTAAGGAGGCGATCACGAGAGCACCCAGACGTAGGCGGCTAGATAGATACGTAGACAGAAACGCTCAAAGAGCCAAAGGTTCGCTAAGAAATGCTTCGCATTTAAAACAGATTTTTGCCGTCATCTGTGGTGCGATCTTGTACGCGTTACAAAATAAACACGGAGGCGTGGCATGACAACCAGCCGCACGTGACCGCACGCGATTGGTCAATGCAGAGCCGTGACGTCTGTCGCGGTTCAAATGGGCCATTCGCGTGCGGTCACGTGCGGCTGGATGTACTGCCACGCATCCGTGTTTATTTTGTAACGCGTACAAGATCGCACCACTGTATACCGCTGGCGTGCTGCTCTGTGCATAACACTGCCGGCGACATACGGGTATGCGCCCCAGCTGATTCACCGTGTGTGTCAACCCAGGGACAGCAATAACAGACTTTGGCAGTCTTTGCGCAGAAGCACTACAGAGCTCGTATCGCAGAAAATCCGGGGCCGGTGTCGACGGCGTTGTCGACGAGCGGAAAGTCCCCACGAAAGCGGCGGATGAAGGCAGCTTCGCACCAGAGACTGCTTTGTTTCTCTCGCTCTCCCCATTTCCCTTCTTCTCTTTCCATGTCATGCTTTCTCTCACCCTCGTATCTCCCCTAACCCTCGCTCCCATTGCCTCCCCCTTCCTATGTTACATTATACAAGGTCATGCTGATCATCGGCTATCGTGTCTCGGTAGCCAAGTGGTTACCAAGCTCGCCTTCGGGTCGTGCGTACGCGTGTACGATTCGCGCCTCGGCAAGAAACTTTCTATCTGTCTCCCTTTCTTCCTTTCTGTACTCGCTCTCTCGCCCATTAGAATTATTGCATCCCCCGCCTGACAATTCGGGGCACGTATTTTGGGAGCGAAGCAGAAGATGAAGAAGAGGACGTAGAGAAGACAGGGCTTGCAAACACGGACGCAAGAAACAAGTCAGGACACCACAAACGCCGTCGGCGTTTGTGGCGTCCTGACTTCTTTCTTGTTTCCGTGTTTGCACGCCCAGTCTTTTAAAGACGATATTCTTTCTTGGGGAACTTAAACGCAGAAATTTTGTTCTGTCTGTCTTTCTGTTTGTCGGCACGTCACTCGATTCAGCCAACCGGCCAAAGTTGAACCACTTGCCCAAGGGCCAGCCATCTTGAATGGCTTACTTACTATAGGTTCATACTTGTGTACGTTGTCGATCAAAAAGCAAACATGACGCATATATATCTGAGGCGCAACATCACTAGGTAAATATTAGGTGGTGTGTTTCTTTAATAGAAAATACATAGATACGTAATTCTAGAGACCCTAGTTTCTTAAGCTGCGCTGAAAATGCAACTGCGCTAAAACTTGCCTTCGTCCGTGCCCTCTGCACGAGCTCATTGTTGTGCTTCGGTTTCGGTTCTGTATTGCACTGTACGAATGCCATGGGGCGCCGCTCTGGCATTCCTGTTTTAGCCAGGCGACGTGTAAATAAAGGAGTGTATGGAGAGTACTCGTTGAGTGCGGACGTTTCTTCTGCTTCGGCGCTTCGCGCGAAACCGCGTGTTCGGGCTGGCTGGCGTCCCCGCCGGTCGCGTTGGTCACCGCCGGTCTTCATCTGCCGCTGCGCCGGGACTACCAGCCCGCAACACAGCACTCATGCTTCCCGACGTATTGCCAGATGGCGTCCATATCTCACGCAGCGCCTCTTCGATCGTCTTTAGACGACATTTGCAGCGAAGCACGCAGATACGCGGCCAATTTTTTAGACTGAATACTTACCAACTAGCTCAGCTCTCTGATATTCTAAGGACGTAGAGAGCGCGTATCGGTTCATGATGATGATCATTTATGTTCATGCGTCATGGACCAATCCTCGGCTTCAAGGGACTGACAACCAATTTTTGTGGTGCCCATTTTCTTTAGCGCAACGGAAAGCTTACTTGTGAGAGCGTCTAATCACGGAACAGGATGAAAACGAGGAACCCAGCCTTCAACAGACACGTACACAAGAAGAGAACAAAGACGACCACACACGCTGGGACTAACAGCATTTTAATGGAAAACATCTACTCGAAAAGGAAACCCAAAAAAAACGCGCATGCGCCCTCAAGATATCTTAGGTGGGAGGGGGAAAAAAAGGGGGTGAACATTTGACAATCGACGAAGCACACTCATAACGCTGATGTGCTTTAAAAACCGTGTCTGTTGAAGACTGGGTTACTCGTTTTCAAGCTATGTACCAACAGGCCCAACGCCAGACTCTTCTACGGAACAGTAACGTGGAAAACAGCGGCGTAGCCAGAAATTTTTTTCGCGGGGAGGGGGCTTGAACCATACTTTATGTATGTTCGTGCGTGCGTGTGTATGTGCACGTGTGAATATACGCAACCAAAATTGAATAACTTAGGGGGGGGGGTTGAATCCCCCAACCCTCACCGCCTTGGCTACTTCCCTGGTGGAAAACGCCGTGAAACATTTGTAATCAGAATTTTTCAGTCTGCGGCGAATATGAAGTCGTAAACACAAGTGACAACACAAGCTGCAAACAGTGAGAGCGAGAGCGGTTCGTGTTCGAGCGCGGTGGTTTGCTGCGCATGCATGCACTCCGCGCACATGCGCCGCGGCTCGACATGTTCCACTAATATCCGCGAAGGCAGCGCCGCTTCTCACCGTGCCACGCCTTTTACCTCGTAAACAGCACAAAACAGAGCGGGGATAGGTAATGATATGCATACTCTAATGTTCAGGACTAATTACGGCGCGCATGACACCATCAGACTTCGTGACTACGTACAGCAAAATGTGGTCGACTCTTTAATCCAGCTTCAAGGCTCTCCGCTAGGCTGCGCGACATACCAGTTTTTGTTACTTTTAAATACGATTTAAAAATATAAATCCTACTCACAACGCGAAAAGGATGCTGGAATCTGTCACTGTATTTCACTGTCTTTTCACTTTTACCAGGCTCTAATCGCACGTTTGACCAGGTGTCGGTGCCTTTAAATAGCTCCGCTGTTCAAAATCGCTGCCCGAGCCTGAATCGAACCCAGGCAGTCTGCATGGCAGTCTATCACAGAACCACATCAGTGCTTCGAACTGCTAAGGATAAAGAGCCTATGAAAGCGCCATGCGTGGCAACGCCACTTGTGGTTCCTTTTATGACTATCCGCTTTTAAAACAATGTAATAAACACTGACTACGCAAGCCACTGTCAAGCATTGATCAAATACGCCGACGACGGCTACTTATAATATGCAGATTACCTTACTGTATATTGGGCACTGCGTATGCTGGACAAATGACCTATGTGCTCTACGCCGGACCGCGAGCTACCCTTCCCACGCAGTCGACACGCGTAGCGAACATACGACATGAGCACAACTACTCAACATACACAAGGACGCGATTGATCTAGCGCTCGGCTAAAAGCGCAAAATCCGGCGTAGGCTGCTACTCGCCGACTGCTTCGCACGAAATCGACTGGCACAGTTCGTGGGATCCGCCTGAACATTTTTTTTCGCATGCAACCTCCTCCGTCAGCGCCGGAATTTTTTCTGCGCTTTTAACACCATCGCGTTAGTAAATTGCGCATGCACCATGGTGCTTATCTGTGGGACACCACTGGCAATAGGGCTGTGCGTGTATTTGTCATTCCATGAATCGATAGCGCTGAGACCACAGGGCCCAAGAAAGAGGACAGGACGTGCGCTACTCGCAACTGATTTTTATTGCTGAAACGTGTTGTACGTATACCAAAAATGAGGACAGCCATAACTGTATCAAACGCAAGCCAGCATCACCCAGATATGCGATTTCCTTTGCGCTCAGAGTAATCGAGGGGACGCTGGCGCAGTTGACGGCTTCTTACGCAATTAGGACTGGCCTCGACTATCTCCCGTGTGTCCTTATCAAGGTTCATATATGCAAAGCTACACATTCATTAAACATACATAGACAACCCCAGTCGTTGCAATGCGCTGACACGTGCCCGTCGCGGTAACAGCTTAACCTCTGCCTGTGGTCCCTTAGTCTTATCATTGAGGCGTCTGTCTGTCTGCCCTACGTACACCTTACCGCACCAGAGTGGCAAGCGATAAGCGACACCCCGTGCCACAAAAGCGCACAAACAGGCAGCTTCGCCGTGCCAAGCGTTGCGCCACTTGTTGCAAACTAGCCGCATTTTTAGAAATTATTTTTGCTGGTACGTGCCAGCTGCGGGTGAGGAGGGCTTTTTAGGGTGAGACGGCTGGATTTCAAGCAAGACGGACGTGCCGGCCGCGATGTCCTGGATTACTCCTCGTACCTCTCGCTGACCGGCGCCCCGTGACGGACTCCTCGCCCGCTATGCCGTGCGCCGCTCATCGTCGGGACCTTCTCCGTTTCGTCGGTGTTGTGCACTGTGCCTCTAGCTGTGTTTCGCGGACCCGTCCCCGAACTCCCGTGACCGTTTCCCAATCTTTCCTGTCCTCTTTTCTCTTCGTTGGATGGATGTGCTCCTCTCACTTTTCTCTCTATTTTCCTACTATTCTTTTATTCCCTCCTTACCCCCCACCCCTACAAGGCACTGCGCCGTGTCGCCTATAGGCAGACAGAAATTAGGTGCCTTTTTCCTTTCCTGAATAACCACTGAAGAATCGGCACCGGCCAGTCAGGGCTAGAAAGAAAGAAAAGGCACGCCCATCCTGGCTTTTCCCCATTTCCCCGATGGGAAAAGGGCTCCTAATTTTTTTCAAAACTAAAGCGCGCCATGACTGCCGCCATAGCTGCTCGAGCTGCTTGTGCCAAAGACACGGGAACGGCGCACGCGCGTGCGCTCGCCGCGGTGCGGCCAGTCGCATGTGCGAGCGGCTTAGCTATGCCGGGTCTCACCGCCAGGTGCCCTTTTTCGGCGCCCCAAGTATTTCGCACTGTTTACCGTAGACAAGAGCCTTGGACAGGTGGCGCCTCCGAGCTTTGCTAAAAATACTGGTCGAAACTAAGTTTAAAGGCGAAAGTTATCGCTGGCGGGATGACAGAAAACCGCAAGATAAACAAGGCCGCGCCTAGGGTATTTTGCATCCAGATAAAATCGCTAGTCTGCCGCAGTGCAAAGACACGAAGGAGGAAATACTAATACTTGTTCGGGTTTTACGTACTACGCCCCAAAACCACGACATGGTCATGAGAGACGCCGTAGTGGAGGGGGCTCCGGACCACCTGGGGCACCTAAATCTAAGTACACGGGCCTCAAGCATTTTCGCCTGCGTCGAAAATTCGGCCGCCTTCGCGGGGATTCGATTACGCGACATTTGTGTCAGCAATCGAGCACTATAACTACTAGACCACCGTGGCGGGTAATGAAGGAGGAAACCAGTCGGAAGGGTACAATCGGAAGAGGCTACGTCCAGAACAGACGACTCGCTTAGAAAGTCCATGGGAGTTCCTCGGTTAGTAAAGGTGCGAAGGAGAACGCAGCTGAGGAAGGGCCAGTACTTGATCACTTAAACTGGAAGGACGCAGAAGAGAGAGAAAAAAAATCTAAATCGTACTGCCCCGGGTTTAGAGTGCGTTCGCGTCAGCCTCATTGCCGAACTTGGACGTATCACCACTAAAATAGCATGGCGGAACTAAGCAGGACACGGACGATTCCGCTTTCCCCATGTATTACCGCCAACAAGCCCATTCTTACATAGTTTTAAAGTTATACTAGAGTAGCACTCTTGAAAGCCGTAGAAAAATGCTTACAAGTACGATGAAATAAATCTGCAAAGGCAAGAGAGAAAAGGATAACATTCGCTCACCTAGACCTGTGTCGGTACTATACAGGTTGGCGATGCAAGCATTAAAATTAAGTATAGAAACATGGGTAAGACTTAGCGATATTTTGAGAGAACCCCGGAATGGATTTCCAATCGGAAGGCGGTTACACAATGAACTATTTATTCTTACGCAACTTGTATGAATATATGAAATAGAAAACAGGCCCTTATACGTGACTTTTCTAGACATCACTGGGGCGTATGACGACGTTAATAAGGAAATTTTGTGGGACATATTGAAAGTAGTGGGCATAGGCGACGACTGTATACAGCTTTTGAGGGGAATATACCGAGAAAATACAGTTTGCATAGAATGGGAAAGAGTGAGTAGCAAAGAGAACGTTGGGATTCGCAAGGGGCTGAGACAGGGATGTCCTTTGTCCCCGCTGTTATTCATGCTGTACATGGTGAGGATGGAAAAAGCGCTAGAAGGTAGCAACTTTGGTTTTAATCTGTCACACAAACAGCGCGGCGTGATGAAATTGAGCAGAAGCCTCCAGGTTTATTTTATGCCGACGATATTATCGTCTTATTCGCGGACAGCCAATATGATTTACAGCGGCTGGCGGATATATGCGGAAAGGAAGGGGAAACTGGGGCGGATATATGCGAAATGGAATGTTCTCCTTGCTGACATCGCAGGCATTGTGAATCATGACTCATTTCTAAATAGTTTAAAGTCATTTCTAGAACTCTCAGCTAATCGGCGACAGGTGTTCCTCTCCTCTAACGAAACTAAGCGATAAACAAAATGGAAAGCCAAAACATAAACTCTATCCTTCCATCACTGATGTTTACACTTGCAGTTTTTGATGTAACGGCTTAATGTAGCAATTAATTAAACAAGGCAAGAGAAACAATAATCAGCATACTTTGCGGAACATCACACACATTACCGATTAATGTAATATGTTCCGCAAAGTATGTTTCTCCTGCCTTGTTTAATTAAGCGCTGTCTTTTTTATTATTTCCACGTGACGCTGCTGCTGATTATTGTTAAATGGCTTAAGCGTATTATGTACCTTCACCTTGTGATGGTTTTTTTGCGTTGTATAATACTATTATACGTGGTTGCTTCTTTACACCATTTCATATTTACTGATGCTTCTTGAATTAAATCTTTCTTTTTCTGGTTCAATGTGTACTTTAGCTATTCTTTGCCCCATGCATTGTTATTACCCCTGTGTAATGCCTCCTGGCCCTTTAGGGCATCTGAGTAAAGAAAAAAAAAAGCTCTAGGATTGGCATTTATCCTAATCCTAGAGCCAATAAAGGTCGTTGTCTGTCCGTCTGTCTAGGATTGGGATTTAGTGCAACAAATTGTGGATCGATGGTATTCAATGATCCCAGTGAGCAGGCGGTGTGAGTACAGGGTCAGGAAATACCGAGGGTAAGCGAATACAAGTACCTCAGAGTATGGGTAAGTGAGAGTCATAGATACAGGAAAAAGCCCCGACAGCAAAGGGAAAGAGGAATGCTGCAATAATGAAGCACAGAGGGTTATGGGGATACAATAGTTACGAGGTGCTTCGAGGTCTGTGGAAAGATGTAATGGTGGCGGGGCTTACATTTGGGAACTCAGTGGTGTGCATGAGGGCAGAGGTGCAATTGGAAATGGATGTAAATCAAAGGACTGTGGGACGTCTCGCGTTGGGTGCTCACGGGAAGACGACAAATGTGGCTGTAAAGGGCGATATGGGATGGGCAGGTTTTGAGGCGAGGGAAGCTCAGAGCAAAACAAGGTTCGAAAAGAGGCTAATGGTGAATTCTATTGGCAGATTCGGAGCACTTCCGGTAGCAGTTTTTTGCTCCATTCGGAGCAAGTCTGTTCCATTGGCAGATTGAGAGTGCTTGCTCCCTGTGTGTTTCATTGGCAGATCAGGAGCAGCTCTCTCTACACCGCGAAAAGCGGCGGATTCGCCCAGAAGTCGCAAGCTCCCCGCGCGTGCGCAGAGCGTGCCGTACCATGTGCGCGATGCAATGCGCTTTTCGACCGTGCCCGTTATCAGTGCCCGTTATCTCCGCTCGTGCCCGTGAAGGCGAAGAGACGAAACGGTGCGAAACGCGAGGAAGGCTGGGCGCTTGCGAAGCAAGTGTGCGCTAGCGCCCCCCTACTATATCCTCTGGCGCATGCTCTGGCGGGAGCACGTGTGTTCCATTGGCAGATTTCCTTCTGTTGCTCTCCGCCGGAGTGCTCCGGCGCAGAGTTCGTCGGCCACTCCGAATTCGCCAATGGAATTCACCATAATCAGTGTGAAAGAGAGTAGACGGGCAGAGAAGGTGTTTCTGTGTTTGGAGAGGAAGAGCGTTGACTCACTGTCGAGAAAAAGAACAAGGAGACTCATGAGCAAGTATGCGGCTGGCGAAGATAGTTAAGCAAAAAGTCAGAGAGGCCGAGAGGATTCATTGCAGAGCAGCGATGGAAAAAAAAAAGCGGCTCTGAGTAAGCACAGAAAAGGCCAAGAAGGAAATAAAGAGGGAGGTATTTAATGATAATTCGAGGGGAAGCGCTTTACTGTTTGAAGCGAGGTCGGGTTGCCTTAGAAAGCGTAGTTATAAAGCGAGATTAATTAAAGAAGAAGAACAATGCGCATGCTGTAAGGAAGACAGGGAAACGACGGAGCATGTTCTGGTTGAATGTGCAGATATCCACCCAGGTGTACCTTTGGCCGCTATCTTACGTGAAACCTCACATTTCGGGAACAACAATGTAAATATTAAGCAGGTCCTGTCATAAATAGCACTCGATTGGTGGCGAAAAAGTGGTGAGAATGAATGAATGAATGAAATAAACGTTTATTTCCGAGGATGTTATTTTGTGCGTGGAAGGTCCAGGCCACTGTGGGGAGGTCCCTTATTAACGCGATAGGGTTAAAGAGCTAGTCTTGCTAAAATTCCGGCATAGGTCTCGGCGTCATTGGTTGTGAGCGAAGAATCGAGAAAGATGCAAACGAAACAAGTAACATCAAGTCTTCGGTTCGTGCGGGAATCGAACCGAAGTCGTCTACGTGGCGCTCTACCACAAAATCACGCTACTGCTTGAAACTGCTTCGAAAAAATACACTCTATGGATGTCATGTTGGGGAAGGAGTCTCCTTACCGCGTGTAATATTGCGTGGCAGAGGCGTGGAATTGCCAAAGGCGTCAAAACATGTGAATTGCGCAACGAGTGGGTGTTTGAAAGGCCCACCCATTACAAAGCGCTCAGACATATCTAATCATCTTCATGAGCAAAAGCATCAACAAAGTGGGCAAAAGCTGCGTGGGCTCTCGTGTTGCCCTAGGGACACGCCCCTCTCAGCATCGCAAAAGGAAGGATTATACGTAGTGGGAACTGTACTTGCAGTAGGCATTCTATAGGATAGTTTGAAACGGCCGATGTTACAGACGTTGGTTTCCTTGGGCACGGTTCAGGCATCCACCGAGAATCGAGGCCCGGCTAGCATTTGGGAAAGGGGATGCAGTAAACAGTTCTTCGCTCGATCAATATTTCATTCATCTCTCTTGCGTGGCACGCTTTCTCGAAATGCATGCACCGTGTATTGAGAATATAGAGAGCCGAGCGAAATGGAAAGGTATGTCGTGCGTTATTTTCCATATTGCTGAGCGAAGTGAGCCCAAAAGGTAAAGTGTCCTGTAGCATGAAAGCTTGTAGAGCAACCTACGCGTAAGTTACTGCAGAAGGAGCTTGATGTGGGCGAGTTGGTGAAGCATACTGGTAAATTTAACGTTGCGCACCGTACACGAGGACTACAAAGGAACACTTAAACAGACAAGCGCAATCTCACGCTTGTCTGTTTAAGTGTTACTTTCTAGTCCTCGTGTACGTTGCGCAACGTTAAATTTACCAGTAAGTTACTGCAGGAAGGATTGTTCTTCGAGGGGACAAATTCTTTCGCGGCCAAACACTACGCAGCCTCGTTGCCTTGGCGTTTATTTCGCGCGGAATTCTAAGGAAAGGTAAAAGAGTGAGGTTCTCGAGATTTCGTTGGGCTGCTACTGAGGTACTATCTGAATGACGCGTTTAGAAAAGCGACGAAATACTCCTAGGGCCCGTGTTACTGATTGTCCGGCCATGCTACATGTGCGCGCGCGCACCTGAAGCGCCTGGAAGGGCGGTGAGGGGTCGTGTGATGAAAGTGCGCCACAGGCGCCTACGCGCGGCAAACAGATGCGACACTGTTCCGCTTGTGTGACGCGCGTTCAATAGGTCCATTCAAATAGGTCGCCAAGCTTCGGGACGAAAAAGCGGTTCAGAATCTATTGCCAACGACACCCAGCAAGGGGAATTATGGGTGCTGCGATTGAAGCGCGACTATGTTTGGAGGGAACAAACACTAATAGCGAAAAAGCAAGTTTTATTCAAGGGCAAAGCAATTTTTATGTTTTGCAAACTACATTTATTTCCCGAACAATATTATGTAGGTGCAATGTGCCAAGAATGTATCACAGTGTTAATTATTAGGAAAAATCTTTTTCTTAGCTCCCCCAGAAGACAGGCGCACGTCACTGTTATTCAGTGCAGCCCTTGCGGTGCATGGAAAGGCGTGCTCGTAAGTTCGTCTGCGACGACACACCCCCTCACGTGTTATGGTGTTTCGCACTTGCATGCGTTCTGCGAATTATTGTGGTGAGAACTTGATTTTTGCTGCCGCGAAGTTACGAGGTGCGTTTCATCGTTGGTGAACGTGTTGGCTTACGGTGTTCAACGGGCAACGGCACGGCGCGGCTAACATTTAACGCCGAACGCTTTCCTCGGTACTCGCGGAAACCATGTGGTGCTCCAAGGATGCAATAGCAACACCTAGCGAGCCCTCTCTTCGAAATAAGACACCGGGCCAACGGTTCGGAGTAGTGTGCTTGCTGGATTTTCATGGATCAGTATTCCTGCTGCCCGGTTTCCTTCGTGAACACGTGGTGCCTACTACCTGTTATCGGTGAGAAGATCGCTAAGTCGCGCTACAATTCGCATGCATGGATACGTTACACGTAAGGTTAATTTATCCGAACATAAGGCAAAACATAGTGCACGTATAGTGTACGCACTTTCTGTACTTATTACATTTGTTGCTCATTGTGTAGGGTATGATAAAATTGCGTTATTGTGACCAGTGAATAAAACTGAAATATCAATAGTTTGGCGTGACCAGGCTTCATTTCTTCTCGTTAGAACCGAAGCACACATGCAATGCGCTCTTTAAGTCCCCTGCGCATGTGCGAAGCAAATAAGCAACTCTGCAAACATGAGAGGTACGCTGCTGCCTGCTTTATTCACGCTGTGGAAGATGACACGAACGCAGAATAAGAGCTCCAAGAATAAGGTTTCCTGGTAAAACTCAGGCGAATTAACGGCGGTGCACTTAAACACCGCTGTTTAGTCACGAGTCGATGTTAGTTGAGCTAGCATTGGCTTCAAGCGCACTCGCCAAAGGCTTGCCGGCTCACCGTAACGCGAGTCCTTAGCGATCAGGGGCCTAAGAAAACTATTCTGAGGTCAAATTTCGCGCTAGGGCCAACAAAATGACGTCACTTTTTTTTTCAGAATATTGCGTCACATCCGCTTTATTTTTTTGTTCCGCCGGAAGTGTTCCCTCCTCCCACAGATGGCGCTAAGCCCCTTGAGCAGCTGATGAGCAGCCATTTTCTGAACGTTTGGGCTTCTACGGAAGCTTCGCTACCATTTACATTGACCTTGCGCGTTCTCTCGCTCTGCGCCAGCGCGCGTACTTCTGCTCGCGGCGTTTTTCTCGTGCTGTGCGTGCACACTCTCCTGGCACTGCACTAGCGTTCACACTGCATTGAACAGTCGTGGCCTCATTGGATTAGTGATTATAGTCTATGGTACATTTGTCAAGAGAATGCCCGACGAAGAACGTACTGTTTCGGTGCTATGACATCAAGAACGGCGATAAAACAAAATCTCGAGCACTGCCTCAATCTGCCTGCTTTTAAATGTATTGCCTAAAATGGTGCCAAGATTCTGTCGCACATCAACGACGAGACCTGCAACATCTAGCTGAAGGTAAACGCTCATAAATGTGATCGATAGGTAAATAAATTATTCGGAAAAAGGAGGATTGGAGGTCACTGATGAGGGTATTGGGGGAGGGATACACAAGAACACGTGCGCCAAGCCGCCAGTAACTCCGAAGTGGGCTAATGTGACAAGCTCATCAGGGTGCTCGAGCATGTCCAAGCCACTGCGCTTAGAAATACATGGTCTCTCTGTGTGTGCGTGCGCGCGCGCGCGTGTGTGTGTGTGTGTGTGTGTGTGTGTGTGTGTGTGTGTGTGCGTGCGTGCGTGCGTGTGTGTGTGTGTGTGTGTGTGTGTGTGTGTGTGTGTGTGTGTGTGTGTGTGTGTGTGTGTGTGTGTGTGTGTGTGTGTGTGTGTGTGTGTGTGTGTGTGTGTGTGTGTGTGTGTTAGAGAGAGAGAAATAAGCTTTTATTTAAAAATAGCTAGCATAGACTAAGTCATGCCAGCCCGATGTCCCGCAAGTTCTGGGACTGGAAATACATAAAAAGAAAAGATCAGACGGCCTCGCACTAGTGGTTCCAAGCATCCAGGAACAGCGGAAATGGTCGGCCTTGCTTCTTTCTGTTCATTTTCTTTTCTCTCTCTCTCACTGCTCTTTGGTATCTCTGTTTTTGTCTCCTGTTCTTTCTCTCTCATTTGTTTCTCTATCTTTCTCGCTCTTCATATTTCTTTCCTCCCCTTCTTTCTCTCTCTCGCTTCCTTTATTCGATTTTATCTTTTTCTTTCTTGCGTCGTGATAGGAATTTTGTGCGGACGGCGCACACGGGAATTGTCGCGGGTTTTTAGCCATACATTTGGGTGCTTGTTTCCAAATAAAATATTGTTACAAGCCAGCGCTCGTGTGTCTCAAGCCTATTCTCTGTCCTCGTCTTCTGCGCATTTACCCTGTGTCATGTCACACCAACAAGCACAGACCTTAGTGAGCTCTCTGTCTTCCCATCTCTTCCCTCACCCCGCTTCACACCCTCGCTTCCCTTTCCAACCCGCTCGCTATACTATACTATACAGTGTTATGTTATTTCGTGCTAGTGTGATTGTATAGCCGATTGGTTACGGTGCTCGCCTTCGGATCGTGGGCACGCGGGTTCGAATCCCATCTCAACTAGACATTTTTTTTTCACCAGGAATTTCTCTCTCTCTCTCTTTCTCTTTCACTCGTTCTCTCACCCATCAGAGTTATCAGAATCAGACGTGCGCCGCTTTCTCCGGCGCACGTGTTCTGTGAAAGAAGCAGAAGATGAACAAGAGGACCAACAAGAAGAAGAGGGCCGGTTCGTGATGATCATAATTTTGTCGGAACGGATTACAACCAACGGCTGGTAGAAATAGCTCGGCTGTTTAACGAGCCGCGACTGCTCTTCATTGCTTCCCGATCATTGTCTCGCGTCCACTGCAGGCCTCTCCCCCATGCGCCAGCTCATTCCATTGTATGCCTCCAAGGGTGTCAATTTCGTCGCCCTTGCCGACCTCGACCGCGCTCATTCCCGTCTCGTGTTATCAATTACGGGGTTCTAACTGCACTAATTGTTCTTACAAGAAGACGTAACTAGTCGATGTTGCTCTTTTTTTTTTGACTTCTCGAAGACGGCGTCTTTTTTGCTCTCCATGCGTATTCACGTGCTCAATTGACTGTTAGGTGCGAAGCTCCTCTTAGTCTAACCTTGTCACGTCTCCGTTGTCCGGCGTAACCACCTTTGCAAACATCCCACTACGACCCATCACCGATCCATCACTTCATTGACCATAAAGCTGTTATAATGAAGGGGGAACGGAAGCCACGTCCAGCTACCACTTACGATAAATAAAATTTCTTTTATAAATATATACAGTGTTTGTCACGTCTTTGATGATGTACTGGGCTATCGCTTTGATTACTGCTGGGCGAAACCACTGAAGATTTCACGGTGTAACCATAATTGCTTCAGGAGCTTCGCCCAAGCTGTTCATCATTCACCCGTGGATATGCTGTTAATTTTTTTTTTTTTGCTTGTGCTGACGTGCCCTACTGGCCGACTGCTGCAAGTGAAATATTCGTAGTATTATCCACAGTAAGTGTTTCGCAGTCACTTTCAGGGTATTAGACAATAAGATTGCGTGAGTTATTGCCTCGGTGGTAATTATCGAAAGTCGCATGTTTTACAAACGAAGGTTTCTGCAATCTGCATTAGAGGAGTGTTCTTGCAGCCATATTTCAAGCAAGTTTTGTTGCTTGCATTTTACGAAAATAGGCATATCGCGTAGACATAATCGAGTTGCCGAATATTGTCAAGCGTAAATGAATTAAATCGCTCATTTTTGCATCTGCCACCTTTTCGTTATAGTGGCCGCCACTTCCAGTAGCAAAGCCACGGCGACAAGTAAGCTCACAAGGTTTTCCACTTTTTTCCTTTCAGCTAAGCAGACGCCCTCCTATTCGTACGTGCCGGTCACTTCCCTAGCAGCTGCGTATCGATTTGTGAGGAATGGGCAGGAATGAAGCACTGAGAGAGGGCACAACTTTATTGTAGTCAGCCTTTGTCCGCTAGCCCGAACCTCGTGGCCACCTCCTCTTGCCCTCTGTATGGCCTGGACTCCCAGGCTGGTGGAAGTCAGAACCACCGCCCACTCCTCGGACGAGGGTGTGGCCAGGAGAGAATGCGATTAAATGTGGTTGTTGACCCACAACGCAATAAATGCGGGTCAATCGTGTCGAGTTATATACGTGCATAAATCTATGGGCACGGGAATGAATGTCTTGACAACCTCCTGGCACTTGCCTAACTTGGTGTGCGGGGGTGGTTTTAACTGCCTCGATAGGCGGTAATAGTGCGAAATATCGTGGCATGATTTCAGGGCTTCGCCAGTGTCCCCCGGACCCACCGCTAGGCTGACAAATCATCGAGCATACCGCCTCGTTCCCCGGGTTCCTCGCGTGAGCCATAGCAGCTCGACGTGTTTCTTGCTCAGCATCTGTAAGGGCACGAGTAAGCGCAGCGTTGCGCCGGCCACAATGCCGCGTGCGAGGTTGATATATTTTTGTTTTCCGTGGGGTAACACATGCACTTACTGAGGCCATAGTTCCAGGGCTCTATCCTTGACTTATTTCTTGCATCTGATTAGCTTTCACAGAATGTGAACGAGGAAGAAAAGCCTATTCGACGAATTGCCTTTTCCGTGCAAGTTTTGGTTGCTCCCGGTGCCGCCTTCGAATAAAGCTTGTTTCTTATTTTTGATAACAACAGGACCGAGGGCTCCTATCGTTATCAAACAATAGGAGCTTATTAGACCCATCAGCTGCAGTATTTTAACGCGACAGCGTTAATGAGCTCGTTTCGCAGAAATTCCGGCGTCGGCCTCGTTGGTTGTTAGCTAAAAAACATCATCTTGTCCGTGACCGAAAAGTCGAGAAATATGCAAATAAAATAAATAATAAAAATGCTCGGTTCGAGTGAGAATCGAACCCAAGCCCTCTGCGTGGCTAGCAGGCGTTCTACCACAGAGCGACGCTGTCGAATGAAACTGCTTCGGAAAAAAACACTGTGTCATGTAGTCTCCTTAATAACGCATTGTAATTTTAGAAGAACTTCTTGCTGGGCGAGTTGGTGCATGTTCGTGGTGGGAATCGTTGCGCATTCAATCGGACGAACACAGGAAGGAAGGACAGAGTAAACGGAAAGAGCGCAAACTATCAACTTGCGTGGCAGAAACGCGGAATTGTGCCAGGCGTCAAAACGTGGGAATTACGCAACGAGTGGGTGTATTAAGGGCTCACCCATTACAAAGCGCTGAGACATGTCTAATCACCATCGTTAGCAAAAGCATCAACAAAGTGGGCAACTGCGTAGGTTCGCGTGTTGCCTTACGGAGCTTCGCTCATTCGCAAAAGGAAGCATTATGGCCTAGCGGGCACTCGGCAACTGTACTTGCAGTAGGCATGTTAGGATAGTTTGAAACGGTCAATGTTACCCGCACAGTCGTTCGTTTCCTTACGGCGTGGTTGAGGCATGCACCGAGAACCGAAGCCAAACTAGCAATTGGGAAGGCTATGCACACGGGGTCCGATTACGCTATCGCGTTCTACTCTTGAAGGCGCAGCTCAAGCAGCATTCAAGTTTGTACCTCTAGTGCACGAAATACCTGAATAATGTGTTGCGGTGGGATTTGTGCTTTATGGAACTATGTTAGAGTGAGATCAAAGGTGGCGAAAATTTCAGTCTGGGGAGTAACAGATCATTTCTGTGGGCAATGTTAGGTGTCCAGTATAGCGAAAGTTCCCGCAATTCGCTTCAAAACGTAAGAGCAGTGACCTGACGGCTTGTGGTTGTTAAGTAGTATTCTCGGCGTACGGATTGTTACTAGTGGGTAAGAGATGTGTTCTGGTATGGATCGCTCCTTAAGAATATGCACAGGTAAGAGGAGATGTTCTGCTTTCTAGCGAGCGTTCATTTGTTTCTACATAAAGGCTAGCGATCGGAGACGCCCGCATGGTAGACGCAAGGCCGAGTAATGTATTAGGCCTAGCTTATTTAAGTGCGATGGTCTTGCTGAACCGTACGCTATACAAAGCTTTACTGCACTATACAGCTGTAATCCAAGAAGGAGGAGCGTACCAAAAAGCGGCAGATGTGCCGAAGGCATGTTCGGTTAGCGCCACAGTGTTTTCGTGACAGCACGTTAAGTATACTTCACAATCTGGATGCTTTTTTTCGAAGTTTGTTTATGTGGGGTAGGAATGTTAGGCTTTTATCAAACGTTTCTTTGTGGTTTTTGAAAGTTTGCCTTAGTGCTTCACCTCCAAATTCAATTGCTGTTTCAGAGATCAGTCTATATTTATGGTTTTATGATTTGCCTCTACTTCGTCATTTTCTTCTTATTATTAAGCATCGTATATGTTGTGAAGCGCAAACCAATACTCCTCTGTTTTTATTCTGACTACATGTAGACTGGCCTGTTCCAGCGGTCACTGACCATCCTCCTCCTCGCTTACGATGACAGCGCTTTGCCTTGCCTATTATAATAACTGTCCCTGAGTTAACGCGTAAATTAAAATATGTTTCTTAGGTTCTTAGTTTCGTCTTTTCCCTTCCCACATCCTTTTCTATGCTTTTGAATCAAAGTGATGCGGAGTCGATTTCGTTCCGCGACTACAGTAACACCTCTCCTCCAGTGTTCCTAGAGTCAATACTGACTTCATTCCCCCACGACTGTGGTGTAACGGGGTACAACCGTTTTTCATAGGTGGAGTTTGGACAGTAAACCTGTACCGCTTTCAGTTTATATCTGTGGTTTAGTTTTATCCCAAGACTTGTGAGCCTGTCAATGATGCTGCACAAGTGCTCAAGCGTCTTTGTGAATTAGAAACCGAACGCCAGGTTGTTTCTAATCAGGGACGTGCCCGTTATTTAGTACCGTATATGCCTCCTCACTAAGGTCAATATCCCAGTTAACGCCTTCTCAATGTCGGTGGGGAAGAGCAAACAATGGTTGCCCCACTCGCGGGCGCCCAGCAGTGCGAACCGGTTCGGCTGGATTGCTCGAGGGGAACGGCCCATCGCGTTGCCCCCGAGGCCACACCGCCCCTCGTGCCGGCGACATGCCCCGGAAGAGGCGTCCTGCGCACGTGACCGAGAGGAGGCCGCATTCCGTCGCTTCCAATGCGCTGCTGCTGACGTCGGTCGAAATTGAAGTATTCTTCTGTGTCTCGGCATATTGCCTTTCTTCCCCGACTTTACGGTATGGTCACTTGCTGCGGCTACTCTACAGTTCTGCTTTTAGTTGACAATAATTTTTCATTGTCACGTATACTTACTTAAGACACCATGCATGGGACATTATGTGCTACCTTACGGACGGACGGTCGCAGGGTTTTACGAGGGAAGCAGCGATCGAGTGCTTACCCACTGAAACTATCTGGGGGAGGTTATGAAGGAAGGAAGGGAATTTTGAATGCTCGTTTCTTTTGTTCGACACAACCTTCATGAAAACCAGCGGATAATCAAGTCAAGGAAGGTAAAGGGCACGTTAATTGTACTCTTTCATGTGTATTGTAGCAATTGCGATAAAGACGTTAAGAAAGTAAAGTAGACGAAGAGACATCTTGCCGCCGGCAGGGACCCAACTTTCAGATTACGCGCGCCATGCTCTTACCGGCACTTTATCGGGTCTTTATGAGCACAAAAAGCCTGGGAGTGTTAGTCAGCGCCGCTCTCAGCCATTGCGGCGAGTGTGGAACGCTCTTCGCCAGCTGGCGTCATGTAGCACGTGATCGTATAACGAGCGGACAGCTGACCAATAAACTCTCGCATGCGAGGGCTCATGCGAGAGTTTATTATTCTTTCTAATGTGATAAGATTCCAGGAGTTCTCTCGCAAACTCATTCCGAGTTATTCCAAGAATTCGAACAGTAGTCAACACTGGCCCATAAGCACAAGTCCTACAGTAGACAAACGAAACAAAGAATTATTGAAGTCATTTGGGCTCGTTGGTTCATGAAAGGGAGGCAAATAACAATTTGTGTCAGAGTGAAAGCTCAGCGTATGACAACGTCTAAAACAGCAATATTATCAACAGCAGCGCCTACTTACGGAGAAATTAAGCTAAATGTATCACACGATGAGCGCCACGAGCGGGACATTTTCCAAGTGATCCCGATTACGTATGAGAGTCTGCCTACAATAAATCACTAGTTATCAAACTAGCTGCAATAAAAAAAGAACCTTTCGTGCATCAAAGACGTAATAAAATGCTGTTTGTTCGTTTCTGTTTGATTCATGGAAAAAAGAACCTCTTTGGCGTTGCCATGGGGAACGGCGCACGTGGTTCAAAGGTTCCGTTTTCGCCGAACTGCGCTGCGCCCGGCGATCTTCGCTCACGGGGTCGGGTCTCAGTGGTAGTTTCGGTATCGCGTACTGCCGCGTGTGCTTTGCGCGCTCGTGAAAGTCGCTCTGACAGAAAGTTCGACAAAATGCCGCATGCATGTGATGTTGCCGGATGCCCGAATGGTGCACGCCGCCAGTACACGCCGCCGCGCAGTAAAGGCGGGCAACGTTGGGCACGGCAGCAGTGACGTGTGACTGATTTCAGGCGGGTGATTTGAAGTGCGCTAACGCGATGCGGACCACTAAAACGCGATTTTATTTCAAAATAAGCACTTCCTTGGCACAAAAGTAGCACTACGAGGTTTCTGGACCGCTATTTCAACAATCAACGTCGACTTAATATTTGCCTTTAGTGACCCTTTAACAGAATGGCTCGTGTTCCCGTGCTCGATCGTTGACGCATCGACCGGTTTGTCCCATATAAACCTTTCCACAAGTGAGGGGGATTTCATACAGGACGCCCTGGGCGTGCGCAACGTAAGGCCTGTAAAGCCCTTGAAAAATATAAAAGTAGCGTCCACTGCCTCTCCTTCTAGCAGCGCCTCTAGGGTGCTCACCCGGAAACGCGTTTTTCGCGCTGTAGTGAAAAATAGCTTCTTTCTGCTGCTGTAACTATATTTTTGCTACCGCTGGCACAACAGGCCGGCATACCGAAGCATGCAGAACCACAGTACTAACGGACCCAAGCGCGGTCGACCACAGACCGTGCAGCGATCAAGCGTGCAGCCCAGAAGCGAACAAACAAGACGGCGCTTGCACCGCTTGCACTACATTCTATAAATCTAGTGCGTCACACTTGAAAATTACCCAAAGTAGAACTGAAAACTGGGCAAGTTGGTAACGATTTATGGCTGGTGGATACAAACAGCGCAAACTTACGAAGACAGAGTAAAGGAGGGAGACAACACGAGCGCTGTGTTGTGTCCCTCATTTACTCTCTCTTCGTCCTGTGCGCTGTTTGTATCGACCAGCCTTGAAAACTACCGTTTCATAGCGCCGCCGAGTGTGCGTCGGCGCTGCCATCAGGAGCGAGTGCCTTTATACACTCCCATTCTTTATTTCGCGGACCTTTCACAGTGCCCCACTTAGAACCGTCGCGCCCTCGGGACCTGTAGCGGAAGAATTGCGCAAACACCACTTTCCGGCCAAGAGCCACGCTTCGCGAGCTTCGCACCTCAACTAACTTCATTCGCAATCTACAAAACGCACAAGAGAGGAGATGTCTGCACACTGACACGAATGGCACAACTTTAGCTTTTTTTCAAGAACTTCAAAGGCCTGATACGCTTCTTTTTTCCGCACGTCGGTTTCTTCGGTGGCCCCGAAATGCGTGGGCATAATCCAGGCTTTCTAGGGACCAGGCTCAAGCGTGGTCGACCAAACACCGTGCACCGATCAAGTGTGCAACCCACAAGCCAACAAACAAGATGGCGCTTGCACTTGAACAAAAGTGTGCGCGGCTTGAACTAATAATACAGGGCAGGAGCCAACAGGGGAGCTCCCTAGGAAGAAGCTGCTCTGCTTTAACGACAAGCGTCTGGCGGGAGCATGCCACGTGAATAGTTTTACATGATTTTGGCGGGAACATGTCACGTGATAGTGTTACGTGAATTTGGTGGGAACATGTCACATGTCTAGGGTTACGCAGTTTTACGTCACGTTACTAGTATTACGTCATTTTGTCAGGAGCATGTCACGTGACTAGTGTTACGTGATTTTGGCGGGAACGTATTACCAGACAACGCATATTCATTGTTGGTGTACAGAACAAGCACAGAGATACTCTCTGTGCACTTGTTCTCACGGCCATCCGAGTTATTGCATCCCACGCCGGACAACTCGGCGCAGTGGGAGGGCGCGCGTGTTCAGGGACGAAGAAGGACGGAGAGAGGCACGATGATGGTCGTTTTCACGAACGCTATGCCGAGCGTAAACAGCTGCGCCCTTGATAGGCACCTGTTAGCCACGCATGTGCCTGTGAGCCAATCCTGAGTGGGAATGTGCTTGCCACACAACTCGCGGAAGCTTATCACATTAGAAAGAAAGAGAGAGGCCGTATCAGTGACACGTCTTTTGCACTGCGCAGCAAAGAAATACAGTTCCTAGAAAGATGGTTGTACATTTGTCCTGATCTTCCGTACTTGATGATTGCCCTGTAATTGTGAAGGGCAGTGCGCCTGCGTGCGCCAACGCGTCTTTGTGTATATGTAGGCATCCTATTCGTAATAAAGATTAGTCGCGAGTAGTGCTCGTCCCATGTGCCGATGTTGTTTTTCTGTCCTGTATTGAATCCGTGCTACCCAGTATTTTTGCGTATGAACCAGCTCAACGAATTTCGTTAACAACCAGCCTGCATGTGTCGGTGCTCTCCTCGTTCAGCTTCCCCGCACAGCTTCGGCCGGTTTCTCAAGTGTCGCTTCGAAATGCGAGGCACGTCCTCTTTCCGACCCGATAAGATAGGGCTGGCACACTGCGCGCTCTAACGCGGTCAGGAGGGATTCACTCTCGCTTCCTTGGATGCCGCTTCTTTCGTTATCTCCTGCGGACGCTCGTGTTCGTTGCACAGCGGGACACCTCCCCTGTGAAGACGGGAAGCGACGTCGCGTACGAAAACGTGTTGCCCGATCAGGACCTAAGGAAGTGGGGGCGTTACCACGTCGAAGGCTGCTTGCAACAGGGCACTGTGCAAAGGAGCTCTCTGAGCGTGGAAAAAAAAGCGCGCTTTACGAAGACTTGTGGTCACTATGATGGCCCGCACACAGTTTGCGCCACGAAACGCGGCGAACGTCCAATGGCCGTTGTTGGTTGCACCGATCCATTTTAAACGCCCTGTGCCACTGTTCTTGTTTAGTACCGTCCAGTTGCTGGTGACAAGTATTGACGCCAGCGAGAAGTTGTCTAAGCTCACAGAGAGTCTTTCCTATAGCATCGTTTTCTCTCTCCTTCGACTTTGACTCGCATTAATTCGGACTCGATCGAATCGGAAGGTACCCTGATGTGGCCAAAATCAGAAAGGTACAATTTCAGGACCTTTCCTTCAGAATAACATCTCCATTAATTTTGAACCCCACGAAATTCGGTTTTTTGGCTACTCTCTCAAGTTATCAAAGCTCTACGCCAGCACCGTAGCTCAGAAGAGTCGGGCTTTATGTTTTCGAATGCAAATTGTTAGGCGAATCGGTTCTTAAAGGGACACTAAAGGCAAATATTAAGCTGACGTTGTTTGTTGAAATAGCGGTCCAGAAACCTCATAGTGCTACTTTTGTGCCAAGGAAGTGCTTATTTTGAAATAAAATCACGTTTTAGTGGTCCGAATCGCGGTAGCGCACTTCAAATCACCCGCGTAAAAGCGGTCTTTCAGATGCCACTGCTGCCTTGACCAACGTTGCCCGCCTTTACTGCGTCGCGGCGAGCATTGGCGGCGTGCACCATTCAGGCATCCGGCAACATCACATGCATGCGGTATTTTGGCGAACTTTCTGTCAGAGCGACTTTCACGAGCGCGCAAAACACACGCGGCAGTACGCGATACCGAAACTACCACTGAGACGCGACCGCGTGAGCGAAGCAGGGCGCCGGGCGAAGCGCAGTTCGGCGAAAACGGAACCTTTGAACCACGCGCGCCGTTCCCCATGGCAACGCCAAAGAGGTTCTTTTTTCCATGAATCAAACAGAAACGAACAAACAGCATTTTATTACGTCTTTGATGCACGGAAGGTTCTTTTTTTTATTGAAGCTAGTTTGATTACGAGTGATTAATTGTATTCAGACTCTCCACGTCATCAGGTTCACTTCCAAAATGTCCCACTCGTGGCGCTCATTGTGTGATACATTTAGCTTAATTTCTCGTTAAATAGGGCACTGCTGTTGAGAATACTGCCGCTTTAGACGTTGTCATACATTGAGCTTTCACTCTGACATAAATTTTTATTTGCCTTTAGTGTCTCTTTAACATAATAATATAATAATTTTTATTTCTGCCTCAAGAAAATACATGGACAGGGGAGCTGCAGAATAAGCTGTGATAGACAGCTTGACCGAGCCACAGCCCCTGAACACGAGGCAAGAAGGCAGTTGAAAGCGCCCCATACACAGAACTTCGTGTTACAAAGAAAAATAAAAACAAAAAAAACAAGAACACCGCATATCAAAGCAGACAACAGATATATGTTATCTACACTTTCTACACGCAGCATCGATTTCTTCCTCAACATAATAACAATAATAATAATTGTAATAACAATAATAACACATTCCGAAGACCATCGTGTATCAAATAAGAGCACAAATAAAAATATAGATACAGAGGAAGGAGAGACATACTATTTCAATTTTACGAAACCTAAAATATATGTGGGGGTACATCCTTATACATAGAACGAAGTTTTTCATTGGGACAGGTAAACAGGTCAATGTTTGCAGGTGTGTACGCGTTTAGAAGGGAGGGACGTGTATGTTGGAGGCGCTCTTTCCCGGTATTTATGCGTGCTGTTGGCACCAACCAGCTTTCGGGTTTACATAAAAGGGTAACTCGTCTTCTTTTCTTCCGAGTTGACGAGATGTCGGATGTGATTATGTTACATTAATATTTACACTAAAGGCAAATATTAAGTCGACGTTGATTGTTGAAATAGTGGTCCAGAAACCTCGTAGTGCTACTTTATGCCAAGGAATTGCTTATTTTGAAATAAAATCACGTCTTAGTGGTCCGCATCGCATTAGCGCACTTCAAATCACCCGCCTGAAATCAGACTTTCCTACGTCACTGCTGCCGTGCCCAACGTTGCCCGCCTTTACTGCGAGGCCGCCGACGCTAGTAGCAGCAGAGCGAAAGTAGCGGGACCCACAGCAGCAACAACGGCCATCGAAGTCATCGAAGCTTGCCGCACTCGTCGCAATGGATGTGGACGGAGACCTTTACAACGAGTTGACTCTCGGACTCGGGAAATACCGATGGGACGGCGCTGGGGCAAAGACTTGCTCGGATGGGCACATTGAAAGCCTTGACCAAGTTGCGGTTGGTCTCGTAATCCTCAGTACGAAAGTGCAGCGTGCACACACGCAGAGTTTTTGACTGTTTAGCACACTGGCGCAATGGCAAGACACTAGCCACTTCGAGCGTAAGGGTTCATTCCGCGGCACCCAGTGAAAAGACACATCGGTTTCTTTGCCGCAGCACTGGCGTTGTGTACCAGTCGGGCATCCGGAAATATCACATGCATGCGGCATTTTGTCGGAACTTTCTGTCAGAGCGACTTTCACGAGCGCGCAAAATAGTACGCGGCAGTACGCGATCCCGAAACTACCACTGAGACGCGACCGCGTGAGCGAAGCAGGGCGCCGGGCGCAGCGCAGTTCGGCGAAAACGGAACCTTTGAACCACGCGCGCCGTTCCCCATGGCAACGCCACAGAGGTTCTTTTTTCCATGAATCAAACAGAAACGAACAAACAGCATTTTATTACGTCTTTTGATGCACGGAAGGTTCTTTTTTTATTGCTGTTAGTTTGATTACTAGTGATTTATTGTAGGCAGACTCTCATACGCCATCGGGATCACTTCGAAAATGTCCCATTCGTGGCACTCATCATGTGATACATTTAGCTTAATTTCTCGGTAAGTAGGGCACTGCTGTTGATAATATTGCCGTTTTAGAAGTTGTCATACATTGAGCTTTCACTCTGACATAAATTGTTATTTGCCTTTGGAGTCCCTTTAAAACGAATGCTTAGCCTGTATGCCAGTCTCAAGAAATAGCTCTCTGCTGGGTGTTCGCATTAAAGACATGACGAAGAAACTTCTTTTGCAAAACTTATATTTTCTGTAGACAGGATGCAGTGCCCCGCACGAGCTGAGAGTAATAAATGTAAAAATAAAATAGAGAGTAATAGCCTTAGCAAGAATGTATATAATGGATCCGATTGCGCTAGTTATTCTGGCTTAGAGTTTAATAACGTGGTTCACACGGGCTGCCCATGACATGTTTGATGACAATATAGCACCGAGACACTTGAACTGATCAACTATTTCTATTTCTTTGGAATTATATATAATACTATCATGCGAACGAACCAGTTTATTTTTCGGCCGGAAGATTACCGCTTTTGTCGTTTTTTTCATTGACATGCATGTAATTATATTTTGACCATTTTTTTAGCGTGGTCATCGTCGTATTGCATGATTGTATTAGTTCATAAATGTTGCTTCCTGAGAAAAAAATGCTCGTATCATCTGCATATATTATAAATCTTGCATTTGGGTTGATGTTTACGATATCGTTTAGGTAAATGTTGAAAAGTAGTGGCCCTTGTGCTTCCTTTTGAGACACCAGAAAAAAATTGGTTTTACTTCTGAGTCCATATTTACAGCGCGTAATATGTCACAAAGAAGAAGGCACACAAAGCGCTGACGCCTGTCGCAATCAGCAAGCCTTTTAGATGCGAAGCAGCTTTTGCGCTGGGCTTTGTCCGTAGTTCCATTGGCGACCGTCCGCTTTCTAAAACCTACCACAGCCATCTGTAGCATATTGAGCGCGCGCTCGCGCCAACGAGAAGTCTTCTTCGTCTTGTTCTTCGACCGCCTTGATGATGATACGTGCAGAGCCCTTTAGGGGCTCGGGCTGCCGTATGCTGTCCTAGCTTGGCGTAACGCAGACAAAACCACGTGTACTGGCACGCGCTAACGCGTTCGGGCCTGTGTAAGGGGCTGGGTAAGACGCTGTGGCCTCTCCCCCTTACACTCTCTCAGCAATCACGTGACGGCGTCAGGGAACGAGATTCTGCAGAGGCGCGATGAATCCGCGTGGCGTGCTCCAACAAGAGTTCGGGACGAGTAACAGCAGCAGCAACTACAGTGAATTCATGCTGTGCTCAACATGCAAGGGCGCGTTAACATCGGGCAAGGTGCCCGTGATGAACGGAACTTTAAGTCGACCTATGCGCTCCTTCGCATCCCCACATGGTTCCCTTTAAGGGGAGATGATGAAATTTTTTACACCCACTGGTGAAGAGGCATGAAAGAAGAAAAGAACTTGTCAGAAACGTGCGCGGGAAGAACATTAGTACCGGCGGAACACTGGAGTGCGTCACATTTCAAAATCAAGGAACCTGTCTACTTTTTGGAACAGTGCAATTGAGGGTGCGCTTATACATCTGTCTTGCAATCATGTGCCTCCATTATCTCTGAAAAAATTCTGATGAAGCGATCCTGGTGCTAAACCGAAACTGCAATTAGGGGCTTTATGAGTTTGCTAGTGATAAAAGTAAGGACCTATATTACACGTTTCACAAAGATCATAATGTCAGCTCTCATCGATAAGCATGACACTGCAGCCTTTCAGAATGAGTGTCAAGTTTAATAATAATAATAATAATAATAATAATAATAATAATAATAATAATAATAATAATAATAATAATAATAATAATAATAATAATAATAATAATAATAATAATAGGAGTTAAACGTGCCAAAACCACGATATTATTATAAGGTACGCCGTACTGGAGGGCTCCGGAAATTTGGACCACCTGGGGTTCTTTAACGTGCACCTAAATCTAAGTACACGGGCCTCAAACATTTTCGCCTCCACCGAAAATGCAGCCGCCGCGATGAGTGTCAAGTTTCTGCAAGGGGCTTCCTTGAACTGTTGTTGTTTGATCTTGGCTCATCTTGTGCAGAATGGAACGGGGATCCAAAAAGACGGGCTATGTATTGGCTCGAGTTTACCTCCCAAACTGAGTAATATGTTCCTTGATGTGCGTGATAAAAGGTTGCTAGGCCACCTAGAGGTATTTGGCCGGTGTCGCACTTTTAGACTTGTTGATTATTACTTTGTATTGTTGCTGTGTGACAACTTCAACTGCATTAATGAGAACTAACAGATAATAATGCCAAGGAAGGTATAGGGGTGTTATTTGTTGTAATTAGGATATGAAGGTGAAGAAGGCAAAGTGGACGAAAAGATAACTTGCCGCCGGCAGGGACCGAACCTGCGACCTTCGAATAACGCGTCCGACGCTCTACCACTGAGCTACGGCGGCGGTCATCCTCTCGTCCACTTTATGGGGTATATATGTACACATACACTATAAGCAGCAAAGGACGAAAAGGGGTCTGTGGTTCGTCCTTTTGGGGGGTAACTGCACTGCCACAACCATTACTCCCTAAAGGATGAACGATTCGTCCTTTAGGGAGTAACCGTCAGGGGACGAACTGTTAGTCCTCAGTTGTTTTGAGGGACGAAATGTCGGGGTGTAAAAGGTACCCCTTTTAGGGAGTAACTGATTTATTCCTATTTTTGCATGGTAGCTGCGTAGGGACGAACTGTTACCCCGGATGGGACTAACAGTTGATCCTTTTCGATAAAAAAAAATCAATTTATTACAGTTTCTGGTTGAATTACCGAGAATTTGGAGGTTCATACACGCATTTGACGACATATACAATTAATACACAGAAATAAATTCAGAAGTAAACTCCAGAAAATTCACAACAAACACACAGGATTCGAACTCGTGACCACTGAATCAGCAGTCGCGTACGCTAACCACTATACCACACGCCAGCACGTAGCAGAGCGGATATTACTGGGGCTATATATGTATGGGCACCGTCTGGAACCTGCGCATTGTGCCATTTTAGTCAAAGTAGCAAGATTCCTTATATTAGACTATTAGAACAATAAAGTTGCATCCTCCTCCTCAGTGTTGCGCAAGCATCCATTCGGTGATGACGTTCATGAAAATGTAAAATGCGTTGGATTGTTTTTTCTGCGTGCGTGTTTCGAGCGAATTTGGGCGCTCGATGCATGTATGTATATATAAACGTTCTCATATAAGCTCTCATCGCTGCGCCAAGCTTACTCGCTTCTCACTGTACAGGACACGGTTGGTTATATCGGTCAGCGAAAATGTCTGTTTAATGACAGAAAAACGAAAACGTCTAAAGAAACAACCAAGTTTATTCCACGACACGTGTCAATTCTGCAGCATCGTGCGTACACATAAATTGAACAACTTTGTTGAATACAGAAGATGGGATGGCTTCCCTGCATTATAGGAGAGACAATGAAAAGTGCAATGTTTTATCCGAATGGATGTTGCCCAGCCGACGTCGACAGCTGCTGAGAGCGTGTTCGTAGCTGCAAGATGTTGAAGACGTTTCTCGGGAGGCGCAACGCTCTCATTAATCGATTTCTTGTAAAAGTAATTCCAGAAGCATTCATTATTTCCGGCAGAACTGTTCGTGCACTTGCAATTACGTCATATGGCGTCTGTTAGAAATGCTGCATGCGTAAAAATTAGACGGAAACTGCTCTTTCACAGAACCTGTCATATAGTGCAATGGAACAGTTCAGAATGTATTATGAATTTCGAAAAACCCGTCCTCGAACTTAACGTTTCACGCTTTCACAGCGACACGCTAGTGGGCCCACTTATTTATCAATAAAGCTTGCTCTCGATTTGAGAGATAAAAAAATTAAATGATTCCTAGCATCGCTACAAACAAGCGAAATCGCCGATGCCGTCGCCGACTGCCTGTGTTAGCGATGCTAAGCCTAGCTAGACATACTATTTTAACAGCCAATCTTCCCAAATGAATTGTTTACCTTGCAATAGAAAATATTGTGCGGAGTTTACGCGAATTTTCTTTTCAAAAGTCGCGAGAATTTCTGGTAAACAACGTTTATTTGGGCAGCACTGAAAACAAAACTATTTTTGAAGAGCTGTACTTGCTACAGCTGAAGTTACCGAGCCTTCACCGAGGTTACCATGTTTCGATGGCCCAACCACCATGCTTGTAATTCTATAGCAGTCGGGGCAGCACTCGCGACCCTGTATAGCGCGAGCTCATCAATCATGCCTGTTTTGTTCGCGCATAACGTGAATGTTAAACAAGCGGTGACCGTTACATATCAACTGCACACAGGTAAAATCACGCGGAGTGAAGGCAGCCCCGGTCGCCGCGTAGCATTTCGATAGCGTAGCACTTCATTACAGTAACGGATCACGTTTACCACAGCGCGAAGATGATTCAGTGCACCACAAGTGACAGCAATCGCAACCACGAAACGAGAACACATACACAACACACCGCAAAACCGCCGAGTCCTTGCTTGCCGCACATACGACGAGAACACCACGCCGCGCATTGATACAGCTCGGGCGCGAGCTGTATTATTATGCCACATAAACGATATCACTTTACTTCTGCAGCAGTTGCCGTAGTTGACAAGACCGTTTGCATTTAAATAAACTGTTAACAGTTGATTTCTTTAGCGGACTCTTTGAATACGCGCATGCTGATCATTCGTTCGAGGCCGCCACTGCGGCGGAAAGTTCTATGGGAGTAAACGTTGGTCCCTGTGGTCTAACAGTTCCTCCCTCACTTTGCACACGGCATCCTCGTCTTGCAGTTAATCCCTCCGGGGACGAACTACCTGTTGCGGGGACGAAATGCAGCACTTACTACCCTTTCGCACCTTTGCGGCTTGGAGTGTACACCTAGGAGTGTTAGTCAGCGCCGATCACAGCCATGGCGGCGATCGGTGCCATGGCTGCGATCGCTGTTCAAGTGTTCGCTATTCAACTGTGAGTAATTGTAATTTCAACGTGAGTAACAGTTTTTAAACGACGTCCATCTAGTCTTCCTACGCACCCTTAGGTATAACACATGAAACAACACTTACTATTCCATTACGTTTTTGGATCTTTCGTTTCGCTTCACTCCACCCCTGCCAGTTGATCCTGCGATCCCCGAGCTTCAAACTCCATCCTGCCATTCGATTCAGCCTATTATAAACTTGTACAAAAAGTCAGTGTCTATTCTGCTTTTATCTGAGCTTTCAAAAGCGTTGTTAACCTGTCATAGAACAAACCTTTGGTGAAGATGGCTGTCGCCTCACGATGGCTGGATACCCGTCCGAAATTATGATCTCAGTAGCTCGATATCCCCCCCCCCCTCCACACCCCTAAAAAAAACACCAATTTTCTCAAAATGGGAGCGCTTCTGTTGGGCAAAATACATATACAAAAATGTTCGGGTTGTGCCGTAACCTTCATCAAGTTTTTGCATTACCTCAGAAGAACTGGAAATCGTGCGGACGTCGTCTTTACGTGGCCGAAGAAATTGGCCAGCATATGCAAAAAAAAAAAAGAATGTCAGTGGCATGAACAACGAAGCACGCGTGTGTTCAGCTAGGCACGTCGAACGGGTTGTTCATTGTCAAAAAGGTGTTCTCTATGCTTTGCCATTGCAGTGCGGCAAGAAGTAGCTTGACAGACTGGCCGCTGTCTGAACCAAAAATTAAAAGCGCATTTTGACTATGTCCCATGTGTAGCTACTTGTCGAGGCTGCTTAACACAAGACAGTGAACCGATGTACACAAATTGCGTCACCTTGGGAAGTGGCGCCCTAACAAGGAGATACTGGAGGCGCATATGCGTGCCAGATTGCTGGAGGGATGCATAAGCTCACCCTCGGGAGCACTAGTACTGTCCCAAAAAGAAATCAGCTACCGTGGCAGTCAAATCTGACGCATGCCACTGTTGCCCCGGCATCAATTTTCTGTGCACACACGTTTCTTGCTCATCCTTTCTTCATTTCTGTTCACCAGTGAACCTTGTGAATTCCGATAAATTTTAGTTTTCAGTCAGCGCTCTGTGTGTCCCTTCTGTTCTTACGCGCTGTGATTACGGAATCTTTTGACTTCACGCTTCCGCAAGGCTCACACCAATACATCACCACAGAAAAAAAAAGCAGAGCCCTTTCACTGGAAGCCACTGAGGATGTAGGATCAGTGACCCAAGCCGCGTCGGTGGTATTCGGCCGCAGGCGCCGGTCGCACCGACGCGTTTGATCCCGTCGGCGCTCCAGGCGGGCGAGCTACTGCGTTTCACCCCTGAGGGAGTAGCAGCTACTCGACGCGGTGGAACTCGACGCAGAGGCTGCTGTTGCGCGTTCTGCGGCAGCGTCTTCGCGTCGTTTTCGCGCCCATTCGCGCAGAAACACGAATGGGCGCTCCTTCAATTACCGCTCTTCTTCCTTCTAGCAGACGACACGCGTCCAAGTTGAAATGCGCTAGTATGACATTTACTCAGACAGCTAAAAGATGACGAAAACATGGGTCGACTTAAAGTTCCGTTCATCGAGGGCACCTTTCCCGATGTTAACGCGTCCTTCCAAGTGGAGCACACCATGAATTCACTGTAGTTGCTGTTGCTGTTACTCGTCCCGAACTCTTGTTGGAGCACGCCACGCGGGTTCATCGCGCGTCTGCAGCATCTCGTTCGCCGAAGCCATCACATGATTGCTGAGAGAGTGTAAGGGGGAGAGGCTACAGCGTCTTACCCAGCCCCTTACACAGGCCCGAACGCGCTAGCGCGTGCCAGCACACGTGGGTTTGTCTGCGTTACGCCAAGCTAGGACAGCATACGGCAGCCCGGGCCCCTAAAGTGCTTTGCACGTATCATCATCAAGACGGTCGAAGAACAAGACGAAGAAGACTTCTCCTTGGCGCGAGCGCGCGCTCAATATGTTACAGATGGCTATGGTAGGTTTTAGAAAGCGGACGGTCGCCAATGGAACTACGGACAAAGCCCAGCGCAAAAGCTGCTTCACATCTAAAAGATGACAAGATATGACGTGCTGTTCTTTCGTGACGGCCAGCGCAAAGGGAAGACGGACGAGAAAAAGCAATGACGGACACTCGTCCGTGTTCCGTTTGCGCTGGCCGTTGCAGGAAGCGAAAAGCAGTCTTTTTGCTTTATGCGTTTCCTTTCAAAATGCGACGTTGAAATCCCCTATCACTCCTGGTGCAGAAGTCTGTGGATAGTTGGTGTGCGTGGATGATAGAAGGCGAGAGACAGACTACAAAGAGAGAGAGAAAAACGAAGACATAGTAAGAAAGAGAAGGAGGAGAGAAAAAGACAGAGAAAAAAATAGGCGGCGAGAGAAAGAGTTTTAAAGGCCAATTCCGGCGATTTTTTGAGGTCGATGGATCTCAATGAAATTCGCTGGGTACGGTCCTTTGCACGTTTCCGTCATTTATGCCAAATTACAGGCTTGAGTCATGGCGCAGATTGCTTGCAAATGAATTTTAAAGATTGCCTGCAAACGCCCTCCTGGCTTCCCACAATTATTGGCAACATTGCGTCTGTGACGTCAGTATTGGGAAGGCGGCGGAAGTGACGCAGCCGAGAGCACCGCTAACTTCGGCGCTTTGGCCGCTACAGCGAGCGTCTGCTGTGCACAAGGCGACAGACAGCGTTGGTTTGGCCGACGCTTCGCTGGTCGTCCCGGCTGTCACAGTTTCCATACTCCGCGCCGGCGTGACCGGCATGCCTTGCACGACTTCCGGTTCCTTCGTAACAACGTCTACGTCATACGTAGACAGTACACGCGGTTGGGTTTCGGTTTTCGTGTTGCGCCTTTTTGCTTATTTAGAATTATTCTCCAATTTGCCGACTATTTCTGCTATCGGGCCTGTAACAGGAGCGTCTCAGGAACATAAAAGCACCATTACTTTGACATGGCCAAAAAATCGCCGGAGTTGGCCTTTAAAGCAACACAGAGTAAAAGTACAGTGTACTAGAAGGGGGCAGTGGAACGAACGAAGCGGCCGCGCCGCATCTCGGGTGATGCTCCGACGGGCGATCGTAGCGGCGGCGCTGTAGTCACTTTGTACTGAAGCTGTGGAGAGCGTCTGCATTTGGCGCGCGCGCGTCGCAGCCTACAGAAGCGTGTAATTGCGCGTTTTGAGCGCGTTTAATACATTACTGAGCTTTAATCGGTGTCTCAACGCCTGCTACGCGCCGTGGTGCACGAGTGAATATGCAGGCGTGCCAAAATTGCTCCGAGATATTCCCTGTTTTTGGAGCCTGCCAGCCCCCAAAGAAGGCGACAATCGGATTTTGTACCTATAGCTGCTCACTGATTGCTGTGCGGTTTGCAAGCAACATTTCGAGCCGCGCTACACTATAAGTGACTATGAAGAAATAAAAACCAGCGACGAAAGCCTACCATTCTTTTGCTGGCAGTCTCTACGATATCCAGAGCTCCAATGCGCTCGACTGTTTCATGAGTAACCTGAGAACAAATAACTCTATCACAACGTTTATACAAGTGACGGCTGAGTTCTGCCAGTTTTGCTTAATGCCGAAAGGCTATTTTGTTTCAACAGCGGGCTTCCGCGCATAGGCGTGCGCAGGAGGGGGGCGAAGTCGGGCGAATGTTCGTCGCAGCGCCCCCCCCCCCCCTCATCCCTATTAAGTCAATGTATGGGGCAGACATTGCGCCCCCCCCCCCCCTTGCGCACGCCTACGCTTCCGCGGTTACTATGCATCGGTTATGCAACCTCTGAGAGCTTAAAATACCAGGAAGCCGAGCCAGCTGCAGAAGCCGAGCCGAAGGCGCGCTCCGAGGCATAAACTTCATGCAATAATGTCGAAAGTTGGGCGAGTTGGTGAAAGTTCATGATTAAATATGAAGCAGCGCACGACGACAGGCACAAAAGGAACAGCGGTGTCCCGTTCGTTCCTTTTGTGCCTGTCGTCGTGCGCTGCTTCATATTTAATCATAAACTTCATGCATCGATCAGGGCTTATTTCAAGCATCTTAAAATGCGCAGATGTAAATATAGCCCTTCGGTTATTCTGCCTAAATTCACTACAACCAGTTCTCCTTTTCAATGGACAGCTTATATTGCACTTTTCCTGACCTATCGATGCCATTGCAAAAACTTCTTTTTCACAATGCATGTTTTGTATTATAATTTCGTTGCTTTATCTGTAAAGTGTCAAAAGTCAAGCCAGGAGGGACTTTGGTGCCCTACGCTTTGCGATATTATGTTTTTATATATATGTGCATATATATTTACACGCACAAATACGGGCAGTAAAGTCTCACCTGGCCACCCGGCGCCAACAACAATATCCATGCAACGCCCCTGAGGACGGCCGTTATTTGTACCGGTCGAGTTACCATTGACTTCCAATACCTTTGAGCCCTCGTAATGTCGAAAGAGTCACATTTACACAGGGCATTTGTAAAGACACGCACCGTACACACAGCTTCGCCAACGCGCAGTAAATGTTCGGCGTGCTTTCGGCAGAATATTAGCACACAGCTTTCTGAGCACAGTTAAATTCCAATAGAGTAGCTCAGTCACTCTGAATAAACTAGACGCCGAATCACCGCCAGAAGAAAGCATTAAAACAGAAGAAATCAGAATAAGGCACGCCCTTTCTGTTTCCTCTGTTTCTTTCTTCTGGCGGCCGTTCGGCGTCTAAGTAATGTAACTAGCGCAGCAATGAGTTCGGCTCAATTACACAGAGATCGTGAATCTTCACGGTCGGTATAAGCCCATTTTCATTTTTATATTTTGCGTACCTTCCAGCAGTCACTTCGGCTACAAGAACTGATTTGCAGTATCTCTCAAAGGCATTTATGAAGCAAGCATCCATTGAAAGCTTTGAAGTTTCGTCCATCAAGGCTTACGACAACAAGTCCTACGCTTAATAATGATAGACACGCAACGAAAGCCGCATCAGTAATAGTGCCGATTAGCCAGGTGCCGCCGACGCGCCCAGCAGTTCCTGCGCGCGGCGCCGCGCGCCTTCAGTACCGAACGACTGCAGCGCCGCCGCTACGGTCGACGCGGAAGGCATCAGGCGGCGAGGCGCGTTCACGCCACTCGACAGTTCTAGTACACTCTAGTAAAAGATCGAAAGCGAGAGAAACAAGTTAGAAGGCGAGGAAAGAAAGTTCACCTATTTTATTGATTTTTGCACGAACTGCGTGCAAGATTCCTTGACGTGTCAGAGAATAGTGCAAGTCCTCAAAGTCTGTAGAGAAACCGGCTGCAGCAGCCTCCAGATCATCTTGTAGCTCTAGGACAACGTTATCAGAGCACCTCACAATGAAGAGATCGTCGAGTAGAAGACGCTTCCTTGCAGAAACTTCTCCAGTTGTAGACGCCATGAATCTTTTTCAGAGATGATGTCATGCAGAGGATAGCCAATCTTACGAGTCTTGCGCGTGAAGAAGACTTTATAATCGTTCTCAGCCGGCCCGCTTATGTAGAGAGTCTACTTGTAAGTATTTCGTCATTTTCAGCGCCGCTTTCTTTTGTTGCTATGGATTGAAGTTGGCTTTCCTGAAATTCTTCTTGATGGCTTCGTTGGCCCTGCCTGCCCTGAGACTGTCTGGCAGTACCACAAATCCTCCTTTCTTGTCGGCTTGGAGAACGTATCCGTCAAGCACTTCACTATCTTCATGAGTGGTCGTAGGGGCAAGCATTTGGCATCGGCTTTCATAAGCACACATTCCACAGCTTGACTGGTGGCACGTTCACGCTCACTTTCTTCTGCTTTCCACGGCCAATGCCAACTTCAGCTGCTGTCCACTGAGCTGAGGTTCAAAAGTAAATTTTGTACCCTTCTGAAGGATCTTGTTTACTGAGCTGGTAAGAGTTGCACCTTGCAGAATGGTGACTGCATTTTAAATGCGGAGCATTTCTTAGTTGCACCTGCGGCGTGGGCCGCCGTCCACACCCCCACTGCGCATGCTCGGCTCGTCTCGTGCCGGCAGCAAGCCTTTCCTCTCCCTCTCTCCCTACCTCCTCTCGATCGAACGCGGGCGGTGTATATATGAGCGGTAGAGCGCGCGTTCGGGCGTCTTTGCTTGGCTTTCGCTTGACTTGGCGCTTTCCTTGACTCGAGTAGATGCGATGGAAGCAACAGTACCTTCAATCAGCGTCCCACCACTCGTTGAAGGCAACGTTACCCCACCCTCACCGTCGTCGGCGTCAACAACAGCAAGCAACGCAGAAGACAAGGCTGCGAAGAGACGAGCATACGACGCTGAACGCAAGCGTTTGAAGCGAGCTGCGGACCCGGAACTTCGTGCACGAGAAGCTGCTGCGAGACGGCAACGACGCGCTCTGGATCCTGAACGTGGTGCTCGAGAAGCAGCAACTGTTCGTGAACGTCGAGCAGCGGATCCATCACTCCGGCAGCGCGATGCTTCTGAGAAACCCAATTACGCAACATTCACGCGATACCCCCACCACTCTGCGACGCATTTACTCGAGTTCCCCCCGTGGGAAGATGCGGGCGACATTTTTTTGTCGCTGTGAGCCAAGTGCGCTGCCACATGAGTTCCGCAATCTGGCCTGATAACTTTTTATAGTAGCTCAGCTTTCTGAAAGATGCACCAACAAGTGATGGACCAACTAACCCAAATCAATGTATTGCTGTCAGTGGATTCGCTCTTCGTTTTCACTTAAGTCATATAATAACAATTGTCGGAGTTTTATGTCCGAAAACCACGCTATGATTATGAGAGACAACTTAGCGGAGGGCTTCAGAAACCTTTACCACCTGGTGTTCTTTAACGTGCACCTGTATCAAAGTAAACGGGCCTCTAGCATTCCTTCTGCATGGAAATGAGACGGCCGGCATTCGATCCCGCGAACAGGTTTCGATCACCAGCCGAGCACCACAGCCAGTAGACCACCGGAACGGGCTTCACTGAAGCCGACGGGAGTTGCAATGTGGGGGCTTCTTGCTGAATCACGTGAACAGCTTTGATCGAACACGGACACGAGAAGGCACATAAGGACACAGCTCAGTGCTGCCGAGTCCTTACGCGCCTTCTCGTGTCCGTAATGAAAACCAGCAGAAATTAAGCCGAGGAAGGTATAGGGCACGTTAATTGTACTGTTTTAAGTGTATTGTAGTAGTTGCGATATCGACGTGAAGAAAGTAAAGTGGACGAAAAGACAACGTGCCGCGACAGGGACCGAACCCGCAACCTTCGGATTACACGTGTGTCGTTTCGCGCTACATCGAAGCTGTTCCCTTAAGCCACTTGATTCATTTTATTGTAGGTTGATTCACCCGTAAGTCTCTCGATTCGTTCTTCATTTACACTCATGTCTCTAGATTCCCTATTGATTCACGTTAATGTGCGTTAATTCTTTTGCGGATTGCCTTTGAATTCGCCGTAATTTGGGCTATTGATCATTCAGCACCATTCTATCTGGTTTGACGTCAGGAGACTTTTCGTACCACTGGATGTCACAGCGCCGCCGGATTTTTCGACCGATGAGCCTAATAAGGCCTGGATGAACAAACTATAATTTTTTTCGTATTCTGCACAATTATCGCTTTGGGTGCTCGGTGTGAATAGTAATCTTCTCCCAAAGTGTTTTCATTTCCGGCACACCCTTCTTTTTTTGGCTGAATTTAATATCGATCTATACCTCCCTTTCGTGAGGAAATAAATAAATAAATGATTATTAAAAGACATCTACGAAGCTAGATGTTTTTCAAGAATATGAGCAAATGAATGAAACCTGGACAAAAATGTTTGCCATCAATAAAAAAAAATCTGGGTGTCTCAGAGTTAACATATTTCGCAGCTGCGTATCATAGTATGAAATCCAGTGTCATGCAAACCTTGTTATGTCTGATAATAGAATGTTATTGTTTTTCCCCGTTGTGGTTTTAAAGGAAGACGAAGAGGCTGGCACAATTCCCTGTACTCGAGCACAGCTTGCCTCGTTTCTGACCTCGACAACGGGGCGATCTGCACGGAAGCACAGCGCCACCGCAGTCTGCCCCCGATAGCAAATAAGGGCGTGTCCATCGTAGGACCCTTGAAAACCTGCCGCCCGTTTTTGCGTGTGCCGTCCTTCTATCGGCATTGGCCCGTCATGAGGGCGAGTGGCTGCGCGCGCTGGTCTCGCCGTCGGCGGGTGTCTGTGCGTATGACCGATGGCGCCTGTGAGCTGAGGCCGGTTGCGTTGCGCGTGCCCACCTTTGTGTCGGCGAGAACGATCCATGCGCGTAACTGGCAGTTCCGCGTGCGATGTACGAATTTCGGCGACGCGAATGAATGCCACACCGTTTGTCTTTTCGCTCGAGTCGTTGTTCTTGAAATGTTCACACGAAAAACCTGACGGAACAGATAGGAGAGACCGTCGTATTAATAATGACAGCCCTTTCGAAGCGTTCAGGAGAATAGGCCCGTGTGAAAAAAACGGTGGAGTTTGTCAAGGGGCAAAGTGAATAAGCGAAACTACTATCTTTCGCGAGTCACAGTAGTACTTCGTAACGCGCTAAGATAAATAAAGTGCTATAGCACGAACAAACGAGAAGACCAATGCGAGGGGCATTCCGCGCAAAAAAAAAGAAAAGAAAACCGAGGGACGACCAAGGAAGGAGAAACACGAGACAAGCGCAGTCTCGTCAGAAGACCGAGAATGTTCATTCAAGAGCGGACATGTTTAAGCCGACTGTTAGTCCGTGCAGAGCGAACGGAAGCCATGGTCATCATGAACCGGCACGCACTTGGTCATCTTCCGCTTCGTCCCCGTAACAGCGTGCGCCGAGTTGTCTGGCCTGGGATTCAATAACTCTGATGGGCGAGAGAACGAGCACAGAGAGGGAGAAAGAAAGAAAGAAAGCAAAGGATATAGAGAGAGAAAGAAATAGAAATGAAGTTGAGAACGAGAAAAAATCTTGGGGAAAATTTTTGGCGAGGCGAGATTGGAACCCGCGTACCCACGATCCGAAGGCGAGCGTCCTCACTACTCGGCTATCCAGGCACGCTACCAGAGCATAGCATAGCCGTGTATAGTGTAGTATGGCAAGGGGGTGAGAGAAGGAACTTCGAGTGAGGAGGACAGCTTTGAGGGATAGGGAGAGTAGAAAGAGTACAGAGAGAGAGCGAGAGAGAAAGAAAGAGAAAACGAGAAAAAGATACCGCCTTGTGCGCTGCTGCTTTGAGCTGTACAGGTGGCGCCACCAACGGCGAAAGGTGGCGAAAAGTGGATGCGCGCGGCTCATAGAAGCCGTGGGCAAAGCGCCCGTTACTCGCCGTTTTTCTATGAATTTTTCATTCTGGTTTCATATTTGCACCTGCCGACGATGCTTCACTCGACAACCATGCCGTTTGTTACGTCGATTGTTCTGTATTATTTGCTTTGAAATGAAAGGCCCGTTTTTTTGTGCGTGCGCGCGGTGCACTACGTACGCTTCTCACGTGCATGCGTCTGAATTGTTTGCGTGATCTGGTAACACAGATGAAATAAAAACTGTCGCAATACAAAAGAGCATTCTTGTTTTATTGAACACTCCAAACAGTACAACAACAAGGAATATAACGGTTGTATGCCTGCTTAAGAAACGCACAAAAGACACGCGTTTTTATCTTCGCCCAACACTTCTAGCACTCAATATATAATTATGCCAAGAAAACCGAAATCTAACGTGCTGAACGTTTTAACAGGCGTCACAGAGCTGCATAATAATGCCTGAAAGTACTAGAGCAAATGACCAACAAACATTCACACAGTGTTTTTTTTTTTATTTCACAGACGGTCTTAAACTTTGGGAAAGTTCTAACTGCATTACAATCCCATATTTCTGAAAATCTAATCACTTTCACCATTGAAGCCACAATCCTCTATCACATTCTCTTTAGATTGAGCATGGCATAACTCAGATTTACAGAGGAAATGCGCACGCGTGGCATTACTCAGATTTATACAGGAAATGCGCACGCGTGTAGTATGTATCTCGTATGCTAGATTCTCTTTTGGTACGTGAAACTCAACATAAAATGCGATTCTAGAAGTATAATGTTCGTGGAGTACAGCTTCACTCACCTTTGCAAAAACGGTATTCCAATTGCAGTTCAATATTAACCGACGCAACAACGATAACAACACACTTGTTGCACACAGTCATATCAAGCTGACGCGCGAGGCCAAGCGTGTTATTTTCACTGCAGCACAATCGTGCGCGTACAGTACGCTAGAATATTCTGGCACAATGTCGTCAAGGTTGCAGTCATTTCAGCGGTTCCCGCGATGTGTAGCACCAGTTCACCTCCTCGCGTCATCAAACTGCTGCGACGCCGAGAACTACACACATAGCTGGCTCTCAAGGATAAACGCGGTCTTGCAGGAGGCCATCTTGTACAGCAACCAACGGACAAAAGTGCACAACTGAGGCGTCTGAAACATTGCCGTTGATGAGATCGCAGCTGAACGAAATCAGGGCTCATCGTCCGACGTGTGGCCACCGCCTTAACACAATTTTAACGTTGCAACGCCCAAGGAAGGCGCGATGAAAGCGACGGACGAGCCCAGCCGGTGGCCGGTCTGTCAGGTGCGCTGCCGACTGCAAGCGCGCGCTCCCACGGCAACCGAAAGCAATAAAAAAAAGTGGAGAGAGCGGTTAACTTGGAGCTTAGGAAATCGCTGGAAGCAAGGAGAGATGTTGCAACGTCAGTGTGGCGTGTTGTCGAGAGATGGTGCTAGTTCGTTTTTGTGCAACGGAATCGCAAACTTCATTCAAAATAGCATTTGATCCTAGGGGGGTTGGGAGAGGGCGCATCCGCCTTTCGCCTCACTAGTCACCAGGGGAGCCGAGCGGTGGCGCCACCATACCAGCGCACGAGGAGGATAGGGAGGTCTAGAAAGAAAGGGAAAGCGAGAAATAGAGAAATAAACTCAAGAAAAAGAGAAAAAAATAGAGTGAGAGGCCGGACGACCGGACGAGACAACGCCATCAGAAGCGTTCACTCCGCAGCGTCTGCCTCGGCACCAAGAAGAAGAAGAATGGCGATGGCGATGATGATGGCTATGTACACGTAAGAACCATGAAGTACGTTAAATGTGCTTACAATATACAGAGAGAGAATCAGCTAGAAACACAAAAATAAAAGAGAGAGCAAGCATGTATAGTGTAGTATAGAATGGGCTGAGAAAGAGAGCAATGAGAGGGTCTTCCCAAGCCGGGACCTGCTGGTGGCCCACCAGCTCTGCTGTGACCGTAGGTTGGCAGAGTCACTCATGAGTTGACTCACTCAGACCGAGCCGTGAGTGTGAGTCCGGGTGAGTAAAAAGTCACACTTTCGCCGTAAGGCTGAAGCAATGAATGCGATAGCAAGAAATTGGAATGTCACACGAAGAAGGACAAGCAGCTCGATACCTGCAGCGCGCCGCTGAAGCACAAAGAAGGACGCCCGAAATAAACACGCAGGCATGCACAGGGCAAGCGTGAACTAACAACTGCCACAGTTGTTACGCCTATGTGCTTGAGCAACGCGCTGCAAGTGTCGTGCGCGTCTCAAAGGCAGTTTTCAAAGTGGAAGAAAACGTAGGAGCGTTGCGTGATAGAAAACACCTTCAAGCTCCTCTGAGATCTGCGTACCAGCAGCGGTAAATGGTGAACATAAATAGCTCGCCGTTATTTCACCGGCGCATACATGGCATGTGGTTGAATTGTGTAACGCAGCGCGCTGGGGTGCGACGGCTCGCTGGTTCGAATCCCCGGTCGGTTACTTCAGAATCTTTTTCTACTTCTTTGTTTTCCTTTGTGCCTTTTTATATTGCTACGGCTCATTCCGTAGCAGTATATACATATATATTATGACGTCTCAGTTGGAACGACGTTTATTTGGTCGCGAACAAGCGCCACGGACACGATGATGAAGAGCCCGACGATGACGATTACAATAACGCAGAGATGAGGAAGAAGGGCACAATAGATGCCTACAATATACATATCCGGGACATGGCGGCGACGGCAAAAATTCGTCGAGTGTCCATATAATCGCTATCGCAGTAATATATTGGTGAGTTTGAGTCCGAGTGAGTTCGGTTGAGACAAATTTTAGTGAGTCTTAGTCCAAGTGATTCCGGTTCAGGAAAATTTTGGTCAGTCGGAGTGAGCCCCAAGCACAAAATATGTTTCCTGAGTGAGTTTGAATGATCTCCAAATTTTTTTGCCGACCTATGGTGATAACTGCTCAACTTCAGCATTTTGTATGACGGCTCACGTTGACGCTCTCTTCTACTCGCAGATACTTGAACGCAATGGCGTCCATGCGCCAGGATAATATTTATTGATCAGAGGCGTGCCTTGACTCCTCCCGCCGCCCCCTTCAAAAAATTTTGTAGAAGGTTCTTGACTAAAAATATCTCGTGTGAGTCATATCTGTCAATAAAAAGTCCTTACTGAATTGCACGGTCATTGATTACCCGTTCGTGAAGGTACGAGATCAAAATGCGCATCGTAGAGCACCCATTGTGCGAGATATATGGCGTTTAATTGCATTGACATCCTCGCAAACTGTTGCGCGAGAAAGGCGTAGACAGGGAACACAAAAAGACACACACGGAGTTTACGAGCATGTCAAAGCAACAAGCCCAAGTCGACACCCTTCCTAAGTGCATTGACATCCTGATCGAAAAAGCCAATTATAAGCTAACGGACTCATGAGTCGACTCATTCAGACTCATTCAGGCTCAGATCGAGCCGCGAGTCTGAGTATGTGTGAGTCCGAGAGGGTGAGTTCGAGTCCAAGTGAGTCCGGTTGAGCAAAATTTTAGTGAGCCTGTGTCCGAGTGAGTCCGATTGAGGAAAATTTTGTTCAGTCTGAGTCCGAGTGGGCCCTGAGTGCTGAATATATTGCCCGAGTGAGTGCAAGTGAGCTCCACGTTTTTTGCCGACCTATGGCTATGAGCCCGCGACTTAGTGCAAGCTCCGCCCACTTTTTTGACACCGTAAGCAACGCATTTTGACAGCGTAAGCTACTCAGAAGCGCCGATTTTCATGCAGTTTGTCCGCCGCCGACGGCGTCCATTGCAGATATCGCAGGAGTGGAGAGAGAAGGTAGCTTACCGTCGAGCCCTTAGAATTCCTCTTCATTCGTTCATTCATAGCGAGGGTCTCGTTCTGGCAGACTGGGTGCCTTCAGGTAGTATGCGAGGTATTATCGGTCAGCTGCCAGCTCGTTAAAAGATCACGTGCTTCGTGACGCCATTAGGCAGAAAAAACATGGTTGATCCCTCCGTCATAGGAATCGGAATAACATGAAAGTAAAGCGTGCCCTTACAGAAGTAACTGAATGCTTACTGTACATTGATGTAAGAGAGTTTGCACAATGTATATTCATGTCTGGCAGCTAATGGCAATGTTTAACGTGGATGCACCCACTTTGATGATTGGTGGTACATCTCCATCCCGACGACTAACGTCCATGTTAAATGATTAAACAAACCCTTGTGGTAGCTGTAGTAGTTAACGGTGAAAGCGTAATCAGAGAACGAGGTGTGATAGCCAGAAGAGCGTCGCATATTGGACGCAGAATTGGTCGCCATCCCGCGGCACTTTAAAATGTAATTGAACACCACGGCCGGACTAGAGGGAGACGCAAAGCGCGTCGTGCCGCCCCGGTAGCCCGGCCGCGATTTTTCTCGGGGCGAGCGCGTGAGTGGGAAACGCGGTGTAACAGCTAGGTGAGGCAGGCGCGCGTCGCAGAGCTATTTTAAAGACGATAGTCTTTCTTGGGATACATAAACGGAGAAATTTTGGTCTGTCTGTCTGTCTTTCTGTTTGTCGGCACGTCGATCGATTCAGCCACATGGCCAAAGTTGAACCACTTGCCCAAGGGCCGGCCATCTTGAACTGGTACGGCTGCTCATAGTTGTGAACGTTGTCGATCAAAAAGTAAATATTACGCATACCTGAGGCCAGGGTGTCGGAACGAAATGTTTTTCGTTTCGGTTTTAGTTTCGTTCCACCGCAAGAAGTTCCGTTCCGTTTCTGTTCCGGAACGAAAAAAAAAAGTTCCGTAACGGTTCGTAACGGTTTTTTATGGAAAATTTTCAAGCTAAAGTAATCATAAAAAAACATTTAATTTGTGATGTAGTTACTTGTCTTTCTCCTAAGAAAGCGGGATAAGGGTAAAACACGTTCTTCAGAAGAGCGGAAGTAACTGTCCGATGAATCCCTACCAACTAGCACAAACCAGTATACCCTTCAAAGTCACAGTATTTATTTTTTCCAAATTCAATTACGATTTTTAGTGGGCTCAATGCTTTGTGTCAAGGGAGTGAGCACGATATCAGATGCAGCACGTCATTGAGTGTACTCTATGATGTGCGAGACCGCTGTTCTGATAAAAAGATCGCCAGGCCTGCGCGGAATGCGCAGCACTGTCACAGCGAAAGTTGGAAGAGCGGACTTTGTAGAGGCCGTTGTAGAGTCTCTTGAGGCAACTGATACAAGTACACATGCACGATACCCACTGCGCCATAAATCATCGTAATTTTTCTGAAGTAGCGAAGTTCCCACTATGTCATTTTTCGTCATTCTTCGGAGAATCGTGGTAGCCGCTAAACATCTGTAAGGCATTATGTGCGCTTTGTGCTGTGGCTGATGACGATGAAGAATTATGGCTGAGCGCTTTGTAGTGGGTGGGAAGCATTAAACCACACACTCTGCGAAATTAGCATTGTGTGATGGCTGGTTGTCGTTTTACTCTTCTGCCACGCTGTATTACATATGTTAACACGATTCCTCCCGACATGACGCCTGTATAGCGTATTTTTGCGAAGGAGTTATAAGCACCAGCGTGGCACTGTGGTTGAAGACTCGACTGCCACGCAGGGGGCGCTGGTTAAAATCCCATCCGATCCTATAAATTTGTTTCTCATTTAATTTTTTCTTATTTCACGCGATAGTGGTCACGGACACGGGCGGCGGCGGACAACTATGGTGCCAAAATCAGCTGTTGTGATTGCATAAGAGCCTTCGCTGTAACAAACTTCAGCGCCGACAATGCCCTCTACACTTTGGCCTGCGTGACAGGCCCGCAAAAGTCGACTTGCGTTAATATAAACATCTCTGGGTGCCACTGTTTTCGTTTTTCGCACAATTTCAACACATCTTTGCTTCGGAATTCCTGCCTGAGGTACGCGCTTATACTGTACCCTGAGATCTGCTCACATTGCATGAGCTCAGTTGTTCTGGACTGCGAAGTTTTCTCGTGAACCGAAAAACGATTGAAAATCTTTCGGTTTCACTCCGGAACGAAATAATATATAAAGTTTCGGTTACGTTTTCGTTCCGGTCAAAAATATCGTTTTTTTCGTTTTTCGTTTTCGGTTTTCGTTCCGTTCCGACACCCTGCCTGAGGCGCAACATCACTAGGTAAGTATTAAGTGGTGTGTTCCTTTAATAGAAAATGCATACATACGTAATTCTAAAGACCCTAGTTTCTTAAGCTGCGCTGAAAATGCGACTGCGCTAAACTTGCCTTCCTCCGTGCCCTCTGCGCGAGCTCATTGTTGTGTTTCGGTTTCGGTTCTGTATTGCACTGTACGAATGCCATGGGGCGCCGCTCTGGCATTCCTGTTTTACGCAGGCGACGTGTAAATAAAAGAGTGTGTGGAGAGTACTCGTTGAGGGCGGACGTTTCTTCTGCTTCAGCGCATCGCGCCAAACCGCGTGTTCGGGCTGGCTGGCGTCCCCGCCGGTCTTCGCATGCTGCTGCGCCGGGACTACCAGCCCGCAACACAGCACTCATGTTTCCCGACGTATTGCCAGATGGCGTCCATATCACACGCAGCGCCTCTTCTATCGTCTTTAGACGACATTTGCAGCGAAGCACGCAGATACGCGGCCAATTTTTTTTTGGTTTGGATTAGCGTGATGCTATGAGCGAGGCCGACGCTTTTACGAGGTTTGGCTAAGGTCGCCACCTCGCGCTGTGTTAAGACATTGACAAAATTGAACTTTTATCCGAAAACGTGCCGAATGGGACGAACTGTAACGCGTTGCAGGTGCTAATCGCGGAGGCCACAGTAATGACGAATTACTTTACCTTACCGCTCCCAGAGGGCAACACAACCCCGCCGACCGGGAGAGTGGTAGATATAAAAGGCGCGTTTGCAAAACCGCTAGAGTCTGTGACCGTGGCGCAGTGTATAGCGCGCCACGGTCACAGTGTGTGTTGTTGCGGACCGAGCGGTGGTGGGTTCGATGCCCGTTGGCGGAAGCTTTTCTTCTTTCCCATCTCATGGTGTAAATTTTTTCGACATCATTTCTGTGACGGAAATACGTCACTGAAGTCTTGGCGGACCCCGGCATAAAACACTTTCGTGTTAATAGAGTGTTCCACACTCGCTGTCCTGGCTACTAGCGGCGCTGACTAACAGTCCTAGGTCTAAGTGCACATATATACCACATAAAGTGATGAGAGAATGACCGCCGCCGTAGCTCAGTGGTAGAGCATCGGCCGCGTTATTCGAAGCTCGCAGGGTCGGTCCCTGCAGGCGGCAAGTTATCTTTTCGTCCACTTTACTTTCTTCACAATTACATCATAATTGCTACAAATAAAGTCCGCTATACTTTCCTTGGTTTTCTTGTCTAGTAGTACTAATTATTTCATGTGACAAGCAGTTCATAGTGCAAACTGGTCGCTGTATTTATGACAGGCGCCGAGCACATGCTTGTAACGTCAAGAATGGTGGTGATGGGTTCTTGGCATTGCACTGCAGCACGTGTGGTTCCAAGCAGCTTTTTATCAGAGTGTACGATAGCAAAAGAAAATGAAATATACTAGCGAGATAAATCATGTACGCATTAGGGCCTCACTGCGTCAGCACTCGCCTCCCTCGGGTTGTGTGAACGAGCCCTTAAAATTCCCCTTCTTTCGTTTGTCACATGAATGAGGTACCTGACAGATGACACTTGCTGCACACGTTACGAATGGATATTCGTGCCTCTTAGAACAACCTAATTTTGCGTTTGAAACATTCTTTTTGCTGGGGCACAGAAGACCACTTTTACAAAAGCCGGCGATCTTGCCGTTTTCAAGTAGTGGGACACTTCATAGATATACAGAACCGCGACTAGCTTCTACGGGCTTACCGACTGGTCTTGTGGAGAGACTTGTTCCGAGGTTTGAAGCTTCTTGATCAAAGTTTCCGCTACTGAAACCTGTATGTGAGAGGGGTAACCGGTATCCGAAAGTCGCTCAGCTTGCTCAATAAGTAGTGGCCATTAAATGGGGACACGACTTCTCTAAGGTGTTGCGTGGGAAACATGGAGTGACAATACCTCCTTTTGCGGGTTTTGTACGGTCGAAATGGTACGGCAGCAGCAGTTTGTAGCAGGTACCCAGCAGGTCCCCGCTATGCGTGCCAGCCAAGGAGAAGGGAAAATTTAAACCATAATGTCTAAGATACGCGGCGAAACAGTGGGGCCAAAGTGGCAGCTCAAAAAAAGAAACGCCAGATTCCTTTTCCTCAAAACGTTTTTTTTTTGTAATTATGTAATACAATGAAAGTAAAATTGATGACCACCTTTCTCTAGCAGGATGCCGCAAGGAAATTCAAGCCGATTTCTCAGAAGGTCAGTGGGGCTGAAAGCTGGGCTAGTTGGTGATTGATCGACATACCGTATTCGCGAATAATTTTAGCCAGTACACCATCTAGTGGAGAGCGCGTGAAACAGGCTATCGAGATCCATGTAGCAGACAACATCCACTTTCCCACGTGCAGTAGCGGTTCTGGCGGATGGACTCGTCGTCATCAAAGAAACAAAAAGCATAGCGATGCAGTTTTTCTGCGTTTCGCTATGCACGTAGCGAAACGTGCAGGCGAAAGAATGGGATAGTATACTTTCGCAAGCTTCTGTTTTCTGAGCGAACGGCGAAGAACGGCTTAAATGACCAAACTCCGTATCGGCAAAGTTACTCGGACGATGGTTGTTTGTTGTCGGCACTTCAGGAGGAAGTAATACGTCGCTGTGCGCTTTCCGAATGACATCAACTAATCATATGGATAACACTGCTGGAACGAATCGGAATCGTTTTATGGCAAAGTACCGAAGTATACTAAAGCTATGCGAGACGCCAGGCACGTAGCCAGAATATTTTTCGGGGTTGGGGGGGGGGGGGGGCAAGGCTTATTTCTTCAAAAGAAAGTCTTTCCATAGCAAAAAGAAAAAAATCCCCACCATATCCACGAAGTGAATGATGTTAGAGGAGCTTGCTCAGAGATAATCGGGCGGGTAAACCGTGAATGCTCCGTGCATTTCCTCTACTGTCATATAAAGACGTGACACGTTGTGATAGGTAGCGATTGTGGTCAGGTTGTTGTCGAACCACAAGCGGTCGCAGACCCTGCAGCTGTGGCCGAATGTGCGGTCGAGGAAATCGCGCTTGAAGCGCGCGTCGGCGCCACCAACTTCAGGTAGCGACCGCTTTCCGCGCTTGCCCGCTGCATCCCGCGCCCGTACCTCTTCGAGGTTCACTTCCTTCACTGGCATTGCGTTCACTGGTATTGCGTGACTTGGCTGTATGATGAACTGTAAATGAGAGGTATGAACACGCAAATCATGACATGCAAGTCATGTGCGGCATGATTTACATGACGTTGTCTTGGTGCGCTTCCGGCCGTTTTCTTAACTCGATATACACCAAAATTGGTATGGCACGACTGAGCGCTGACGAACATAAATGACAGGTCATGCATTGCATATACCAGAATATATGTTTTATTATATAAAAGACGGTACATGCATGCATGCATTACAAACATGGAATATACAGTGAACTAGATGTCATGATACGAATTACTCCATTTTCCTCAAAGGGAAACACGGCGATGCATGCAACTGCTTCGCATTCCATCGATTCGCAGAGTGCGTGGGATCTGCCGCATTTTCCTCCTTTCCCTTTTCCCCTGTGCAGAGTAGCAGGCCAGAGCGCACAAGCTCAGGCCAACCTCTCGGCTTTCTTCTAATAAATTCGCTCTATGTAGAATTCACGGAATTATTTGTAAAAATTCCTTTATCCATGAAAATTACCTCGCGACGTCGTAAAGAGGTCGGTGGATGGGTGTTGAATTCGAGTAGAAAGGCGTGAACCGTTAAGTGGAAAGTGTCGAAAACCTTATTCGAGACGCCCTTTCTATTCGCATAGCTCGCACCTCTTTCCCTTGGCACAGCACTAAGGAAAAATGCCCGCGTCGACCGCGAACCAGGAAGCGAGACTAAGCGGCCAGTTGCGTGCAGTGCTGCTTGAAGATCTCAGCAGGGAGGGCCTCCTGTTTCACGATGCTCTCTTCATGTCATGCGCAACACCTTAACAGTTATTGTCCAGCTGTTTTCAATTTCATCTATGTGAACGCCTAGAAATTTTAAGCCCATTGCAGCGCGGTCACATAACGGGGCTTAGGAAAATACGCACAAGCGCTCATGGCACGTTGTTTCTCTTTCACATCGTTTTTTTTTCTCTCTCTCTCTCTGCCATTGCACGAATTACACTTAGGTTCATATCATTGCAATTAGGCGACGGCGTTGATTAAACATCTTTCTTCATATGCGCAATTTATGTACTAACTTAGTTATATCGAACACATTTAATTTGGGTTATCGAGAAAGTACCAATTGCAGCGCATCGGGTCCACTCGAGCACCCCTTTATACCAGTGTCACACGACGCACTGCTGATCGCGATTAAGCTAGATCGGGATGAGATCTTTTAACAATGATTGGCACCTTTCCGCGTCCTGTGTAAAGGATGCAATCACGATCAACAAATAATTATCCGAATTAGGCCCGATCGCGATCAAATGTGATGACGCCGGTATTAGTCGCGGCCGTTAAAGCTAGTGTCCTTCGCATTAAGTGCAACACACATGTTTGGTATTTCTCAATAGGACCTAACGTGTTTCTATAGCTGTCTGCGCTGAATAACACAAGAGCAGCGGCACGCGAAGAAACGTGGCCGCTCTACAGGCCATCGGTGTCCTCGAGCCGTATTGCGATGCGATCACTTTTGTACACTTGGCCATAACATCTCTTTCAGCTCATGCTCATTGGCTATTTGAAGAAGTCGCTTGACTCATTGGGCATGCGATATTCTACACTGTCACTGAAAGCGATGCTCTCAGGATGCGGCCCCTTATTGGCTGGACTGGCGCCTCCTCGGTAATGCACAGTACTAACCAGGTGTCGCCAAGCGCGGTGTATGAAAAGCCGAGGCTCGAGTGTATAGCCGCGCGCAGTGGGCGATTTTTACAAAACCGCTTCGTCTGCGGAGACAGCGCCAAGGCGGGCGGTATTGCAGCCAGTGTGTTCCTCGATGGAAACGAGTTTGAATCAAAGGCGGCCTCCACACTGGTCCAACACGCGAACCTCCTCCAGTTCTCCCGACGTAGTCCGCACCGCTGCTTGACGTGAGGTGTCGCGAGGAAGGCTTGCCAAGACATTGCGCACATGCACGCATTCCACGCTTCTTACCTTAGCGCCTTTGATTCTTAGTGTCTCTTCGGATCAGTTGTGGCACGACCAGATTCTAGCAGCCAGAGTCGATAGCAAAGCGTCCTCAAAGCAGCACAGCGTTCCCGTGCAAGTGGTATGCTTTTTACGAAGACTTGCTTGGTTGTAGTCACCACTGCCGCAAAGCCTCGGCTACCGTGGTCATCCCGTGGTCACCCAAACCATCGTGGTCACCCAAACCATCGCCTGGTCGACGGAACACGGAATCTGCAGTAACTTTCGGCAGACCACGATTAGCAAGTCCTGAGAGCAGTAGACGTGCATCAACCGTGACGTCCTCTTTCAAGTGAAACCATTCAAGACGCCGACCTCTGAAAACGTGCACCCGCGCCAGAAAGTGTCCGCAACTGGTGCAAGCCGAACACGTCTCAGCAGAAAGCTCGTCGTCTCTTGAATTGCCCAACTGTGTGTCGCCTGCATGTCGGAGGTGACTCGTGCTCTGGCCGGCTGCGTTCTCTCGTGGTGCAGATCCTGGCACGGTACATTCCAGGTCGTGCACGGTAAGATGACGTCTTCGGTATAGTCCTTACGTCGTAGCTGTCTGAAAAACGTGATGCATCCATTATTCAGCGAACCCACTCTGCATAGGCTCCCACAGGCTAGAATGGATACCCGTGCAAAGGCCGTAATTACTGACACCTTTGTCAGTGACGACGCAACTGCGTGTGCGCAAGCAAATGAGTCCTGGAATGTCCATCAAAGCTGATTTCAAGTGTAGCGTTTGGCCTGTGCGTGTTCGCTAGACTAATGGGCATATATTAAATCAATACGAACTATTTCACTTAAATGTATTAACAGGCGCTAACTAGAGAGCGATAATTCGGTGCAAAGCGGAAACAGGAAGAAAATGTGCGCGTGCGCAGACGTCATTAATGCCCTTAATATATGGAATGACAAATGTGTTTCGCCACTCTGTGTGTTTTTAAGCGTTGTCTTGCGCTATTGTCAGACCACGGCGAGAATTCGCATCGACCGTGTGGAATCCCGTTAGCCGAATGAAAGTGTCGATGCGCTCTTACTAGGATTTCAGTTGACTTCAGCATGACAGGAGGCTACCTTGTCTTGCGACTAATAGTGCGACCGACTCTGCTGGCGTCGTTCCAGTTTCGGGTACCGTCGCTGAAAACAAGCAGGCGTATATTTTACCCATATTTGTCTTTTTCCGTGACACGGCTACCCCTGCTATACAATGCGTGTTTAAAACATATAATTGTTTTCCATTGGTGAGCGAGATATCTGGTGCCTCGAGTGGCTGCTTTAATGATGTTAATTCCTTATGAAAACGTTCGTTTTGTATATTTATATAAGCATATTACGATGCGGAATTTATTTCTTACGCTTGTATGTACTCTTTGCGCGGTTGTATGCGACCCGTCGTCATGATTCTTCAGCTTTTAGAAGGCACTGTAATGAAGAATGACAGCAATACTGGTCGCCATGTTTGTGCAAGTTCCAAGACTATAATGCCATATTTACGACAAAAAGGATCACCGCCCAAGCACTCCGTACAGATGGCTGTCCAGCGAAGCTGTCCCGAAATTGTTGGTTACGTCTTTCCAGAAATCCTCATTAGTGCTGGCCGCCCGTGTGTTTCTTTCTTAATTTTTAGTGGTCATCTTTAGGAGTCTTTGCGTACTACAGTGGTGAGTAGTGGGCTTTGCCCAGTTTCTGTGTCACGCTAGGAGTTTTTTCATACATAGGACGGACGAATTTTGGTTTCGCGCGGCCATACGCAGCTTCGCTGAAAAACGCGAGTGGTAAATTTCAGCCAAGAAACGGTTGTCGTAAGAACAGGGATTTTATTCGTGGCCTTGGTTTCCCTGGTAAGCATTGGTAGTCGGTGCTCGTCTGGTCCACCTCGTTCTCCCGCTGTGTGCGCATTTCGTTCGCCTTCCCTTACTGTAAATGCCTACCAGCTTTCCGTCCTTGATTTGAGAAAATATACACAGCTAGCCAGCGAGTACTCGGCGTCATTAGCCTACGTCTTCGTTATCTATGAGCAGCGTGGCTTATCCTCATACGATGCTCATTTACTGCTCTCTGAAAAGTGAGGTTTTCGTTAGGCACACGAACAATCTGGCTTCGCAAAGAAATACGCCTCGCTCGGTGGTAGTGCATGCAGAGTTGGTAGCATGCGCTGCTTCTCTCATTGCCTCAGCCGGTAAGGACGAAAAGGCTGCCGCAGCCATCCTTGGACTAACTAAAGGTGCAAAGGCCAACTGCAGCGAAATTTCCAACACCTCAAAAAGCCGATTTATAGGCAGTCTAGCTGGAGATAATGCTACCTGCGAAATTTCACCATCGAAATGCAAGTGGTTACCTCGGGAAAAAAACCCCGCCAACATCGCAATTTTTGATACCGAAACTAGAAAAAACGACGCCATTACAGCTGATCGGAAGTGACGCAGACCGCAGCCCGACAGACCTACCGATGCAGGCGAATCGTCTGCTCTGCGCTCCGAAGTATTCGCTTCGCGGCCGCGCCATGGAGTTTTGTAGCGTTAGCTACACCTGCCTAGCCGGAGCCGATTTCGCGTGGTAGCTCATGAGCCGTGCTGCGCATGCGCGTGGATCAGTGATGTCACACAGCTGGCTCACCGCTCTCCGCGCTCTCCGCCACCGCGATCTCACGCGCTCTCCGCTATCGCCGCGCGCGACTCGTCCGCTGCTGGTCTGCGCATTCGAGAGTAGTGACGTCGTAGCCATGGCAGACAGACTGGCGCCAGCGCGCGCGCAGCTATTCGCCTTCGCTGCGCAGTCGCCATCTGACACTGCAATGGAGCCGATTGATAGCGCCTGTGACTGACGTTTGCAGGTGGGTAACGCCATGGAGAAGGAGAGCGCAAATGCTGCTCAACGGCGCAGAAGAGCCCAGAAGCTTATCTAATCGGATCCCGAAGTAGTTGCCTGGCAATTAGCGGTACAGCGTACGAAGAATGAGCAGTAGAAGGCTAATAATCCTAGACAACCTGGAAAGCTAAGAATAATCAGCTGAATTTTTGCTAACGCTACGTATATCCTGGCATAGCCGAGCTAAGCCACTGCAAATTTTTCTTTTTAGATTGTAACGAAAAAAACAAAGTATGCAAACATCCACTGTCAAGGAAACACGGGTAGATGGCCAAAAGCGATTCTCTAAGCAACGGCTGCCCGCTTCGCAGCTATCGTCTCGCCCTGCTGTTTTGGAGAACTGGCTGGTTCAAAATAATTGATGCTGGTGGTTTACACATCGGATATTCTCGCTTCGTTGATAGGCTACGGACGGTAAGACAGCGTTTTCAATATCGATGCTCCGTTTGGCACACTCCCACGTCTACCGAAAGCGTCCCTGCATTTCTGTAAACACTTGTCTGACTGCACCCAAAACATTTACATTAAACCTAACATAGCACAATTTGTTTTCTTAAATTCCTTTACGTGCTTGAATTCCTTTGAACCGCGCACGACTACATTTCTGTAGAACTTTGCTGCTTTGACGAGCAGCAGCTAGAAGCGAGCCGATCAGCCTTTGGAGCTTTCATTACTCGCGCGTAGATGGCGCAACTAGTCTAGCACTTTTGCGGGGCGTCGTTTTACCGGCTTTACGTTATACTAATGTCTTTCGAATAGCGCTACGCTATATTTTAGCGAGCGAAACACGCTGATACAAGCATTTTAGGCTATATTAAAGCTGTCTAATACGAATACCTCTTGTCGCCGGTGCTTCTCCAACCACTGGTCGGGGCTTCCCGCTGTTGATTTTGCAGTGGCTAAATATTGAAGGCACTGCGTCAGGATTGAACATTCTTTTCAGTTTCCACAGTATTTGGGCGAAAACAGACCGGTCGTACATAAAGTCGTCGTCTTTGAAGTGCGCCACGTAAAGTGCCACGCTTTTCGATAGCTCCCATTCCTTTCATCTCACTGCGATCACCCGCAGCTATTGGACTTTTACGTGTTGCGGAAAAGCGTGAAAGCTGGTCCCATCCGTAACATACGTGTTCCAGCAGCCTACGGCACTGCATTTCGTCCTACAAAAGAGTCAACTTTTCTCCATTAGCCGCTCGTAGAGGGGCGTGACGCTGAAAGGAAGGGATGCGGCTGCAGAGAGTTCTGCTCACGAGCGGCCGTGAACTGTGATTTACGTCACTTCCGTTTGTGTCCGTTTTGCCCGGGCACACCGCTAAGGCTCCGCGTCGTCTGCTAGCTGACAATTAGAGCACCGATTATAAATGAAATACGTGACTGCAAGATTTTTCACTGTGATTATCATTACTTACCCAACATATACAACGCATTCCGAGCGAATTCTGTCCAGGTCAAATTTCGTGGCAGTTGACCTGTAACTGTGGTCTCTATCGCTTAATCCAATCACTTAAAGGGACACTAAAGGTTGATAACAATTTATGTCAGAGTGAAAGCTCAATGTATGACAACGTCTAAAACGGCAGTATTATCAACAGCAGTGCGCCTACTTACAGAGAAATTAAGATAAATGTATCACACGATGAGCGCCACGAGTGGGACATTTTCGAAGTGATCCCGATGACATGGGAGAGTCTGAATGCAATTAATCACTAGTAATCAAACTAGCTGCAATAAAAAAAGAACCTTCCATGCATTAAGAGACGTAATAAAGTGCTGTTTGTTCGTTTCTGTTTGATTCATGGAAAAAAGAACCTCTTTGGCGTTGCCATGGGGAACGGCGCGCGTGGTTCAAAGGTTTCGTTTTCGCCGAACTGCGCTTCGCCCGGCGCCCTGCTTCGCTCATGCGGTCGCGTCTCAGTGATAGTTTCGGTATCCCGTACTGCCGCGTGTGTTTTGGCCAATCGTGAGAGTCGCTCTGACAGAAATTCGCCAAAATGCCGCATGCATGTGATGTTGCCGGATACCCGAATGGTGCACGCCGCCAGTACACACCGCCGCGCAGTAAAGGCGGGCAACGTTGGGCTAGGTAGCAGTGACGTCTGAAAGACCGCTTTCAGGCGGGTGACTTGAAGTGCGCTAACGCTATGCTGGACCACTAAAACGTGATTTTATTTCAAAATAAGCACTTCCTTGGCACAAAAGCAGCACTACGAGGTTTCTGGACCGCTATTTCAACAATCAACGTCGACTTAATATTTGCCATTAGTGTCCCTTTAACCCTTGTAGCATATTACACTAGGGAGAAACTTTCGTAGCTGCTTGCACCAACCGAAAACAAGAAAAAAAAATTCAGGCACCTTCGCTACTAGTGCAGCCAAGCCCGAATGTAGTGCGGAGCTAGGCCTTTGTTTCACTTTACTTTTTCTCTTTCTTTCTCGCTCCTTATTTTTTCTCTCTTCTTTGTCTGTTGATTTCTTTCTTTCTCTCTAATATATTTCTTTCTCTTTATCGCTATTCTTACCTATTTCTCTCTCTCTCTATTCCTCGTTTCGTTTCTATCTCTTTCCGTCCGTATATCTTTTAGCTCATTCAATCTCTCGTTTTCTGTCTATGTTATGCTTTACTCTCTCCCCTCCTCCTTTCCCTCCTTCTCACCCTCACTGCAGCTTGCCGTCCCCCTGCTATACTATGCAAGGCTATCTAATGCTCTGCTAAGCTGCCTGAATAGCCGAGTAGATAATATGCTCGCCTTCGCAGTGTGCTTGCGCGGGTTCGAATCCCGCCTCGTCGAGAAAAGTCTTCCGTCGGGACTTTTTCTCTTTTTTTTGTCTTTCTACCTCCTTTTCTCTCTCTCTCTCTCTCTCTGTACTCGCCCTCTCGCCCATCAAAGTCATTGCATGCCTCGCCTGACAGATCGGCGCACGTGTGTTCTGCGAGCGAAGCAGAATACGAAGAAGAGAGAGCGTGCCGGTTAATTTTCTTGGGTTCGAAACAGCGTGAAAAATAAGAGGACACAGAAAGAAACACATAGGACCAGGCGCTGAACTACCAACAATGACTTTTATTTGTGCGAACACGAGTAAATAGGCTTTCCACATGAGAGGAGGAGGAGTGGTATTGAAGAAACGCATGCACCCTGCCCTGTACAACGCATCAAATTACGGTGAACTGACACATACTGACCCGACGATATGCATTTCGAAGGCTTCGTAGATTTCTCAGGGCTCGGGAATCTCGGCAACTGCGAACGATGCGCGACTGCTGGAAATCGGGGCTACACCCGCACCTAGCGCAATGAATTGCCAAGTTGCTGCCGGTCTTCGCTCCCAGATTGCTGGCGTGTTCTCGTAGGCCGTCATTCACACACCGGCCTGTCTGACCGGTGTACAGTCCTCCAGAGGACGTCGGGATCTCGTACACCACTCCTGTTTTGCAGGGGACAAAGCGAGGTACGTGTGAGCGTTGGGTGAGCGTTGGTAAAACTTTCAGACCAGTAGATAAACTTGTGAAAAAATAAATAATAAACTTGTCATCATCGATGCAGAAGCGCACAGCTAACATTCTGCAGCGATGATCGCATTCCAGTGCCATCAATAGGTAGAATGCAGCCGATTTCGTGCAGCACACGTGTGATTCCACGGCGCTTTTGTAAAGGAGCCGTCACCTGCCCCACATTCTCTAGCACTGCGCTTCGCGCCACTCGTTTTTCAAGAGAGCCTAGGCATCGCGTCTTATCAGTAATAACAACGTCATGTGCATTGTAGCGTCTACAATGCAGGCGAGGCGACCAAGTGTAGACGTAGTAGCGTTCGCTGAAGACGTAGCGACATAAATGGAGGAATAAAAACACGGTAATCGTTCTAACACTGCCGTAAACGAAGCGGGATTGCTTACCTTCTGCGTCGTACAGCCGCAATCCACCGCCGCAGTCGCTCATCAAATAGCACCGGAAACCTGTAGAAGTGCGTTCCTGGCGATTTTTTCTGTGTATTTGAGCAGCCGACACCGCAGCAGGTTATTTTTCGACATCGCTGAAGCCCGACAGAGTCGTTAAATCACGATGAAAACACACCCATCCGTGCACTCGCGCACACGCTCGCGCGAACACTGCTCGCCCAGACCCACCAACGCTTCCGAGCCGTGGTGGCAGATGGCGTCGTCGGCGCTTTGCGCATCGCCTATACCGAGTGGAAATACTGGAGCTACGCTGTTTCAATAACTGCAAGTTCTCCCCCGCGTATTGCCCCGCCACGGTGGTCTAGTGGTTATGGCGCTCGACTGCTGACCCGAAGGTAGCGGGATCGAATCCCGGCCGCGGCGGCTGCATTTTCGATGGAGGCGAAAATGTTTGAGGCCCGTGTAGTTAGATTTAGGTGCACGTTAAGGAACCCCAGGTAGTCGAAATTTCCGGAGCCCTCCACTACGGCGTCTCTCATAATCCTATCGTGGTTTTGGGACGTCAAACCCCAGATATTATTATTTTTATCGCCCTCGTATTCCTGCTTCGGGCCATTCAACCCGTTGACCGGCGTATTTCGGCGGTAACCGTATTGTCGTCACCATCGCAATGTCCCAAGGCCGCGACATGAGGGCCGGATTACGTGCGGCGTCTACATTACAGTGCGCGCCAACGAGAAGTCGACTGGGGGCATCGACGGAAACGGCGCGTGCCGGCTCTGCTCGCCAGCTGTTGGGGCCGCGTGGCGAGAACATCGACAGCTGCTGCGCGCTCTCTTCGCGAAATTCTCGTTTGGGCACCCCTGTAAGTCGCGAGCGTGGACCTCCCTGTGCTTGCTTGGCGGTCCTCATCGCCGTCGTGGACTTGTACTGCCAGTCACCCTTTGTCAAGCCGCTTGTCTTCCTTACGCTGTCCCCATCGACAGTCCGCGCGTCGTCCACTTTGAGTTCTATCAACCTCGTTGCATCTGCATCCGCGCTTCTGGCGGCAAGAAGGAGGAATCACTCGCTGTTGTGCGCTGGTGTGTCGTCGTCAATCGTGTTCGCGTTTCCATCACCGCCGTCCTTGATTGTGCTACGCTGGGTGTGGCTCGTCGTCTCTGCAGACCGCACGCTTCGGGCCACACGCGAAGCTTGCTACTGAGTGAAGGAAAGGCTTTCCCAAACGGCGTGAGCATGCACTTCATGCGAGCACGTGATATTCGAGGCAACGACGTGGCGTCACCTAAACAGCAAGAACTGGGCATGCATGCTTGAGTGGCGGCGCACGTAACCCAGGTTTCTCGTCATTTGTTCACTCGTACCGAAAACGTGCGTGCAGCGTGTTCCTCGATCGTTCCCATACCAAAGGCTCACGCCGCACGCGAACCAGGTTTTCATCTAAAGCTAAGAAATTATTAACGTCGTTGGTACAGTTAATTGCCTTAGGCTGCGGTGCAGTCACAGTGAGTGAGCGGCTAGCTCTGCAGCTATGGTGGTTGTTTTGAATGTGGCACATTGGCGGCGTAAGTTTCAGAAGCGCTAGACAATAATTTGCTTGCTCAAACAGTTTTGTCCCGTGGTGCACCCGTATGCTTTTAATTTGTACCTTCCAAACATCGTCGCGACAAGCCGTCCGAGTCAGCGACCTACATCAAACTTTACTGCACATAAGTTGTTCCTCACTAATTTAAGTTTGGCGGGTGCGCTACATTTTACGCAGCTAGTACTGCAATTATGCAAGATAGCCGTATAGCTACGTTATTTATAGGTAATGTTAAGTGCGATATTCTGGTTCAATCAGCACCGTAATCGCTTGCCAGGCGATTTTCGAATACAATGCGGTGTCTATTCCAGCTTGTTTCTGTACTTCCTTTCCTTTATGAAGGGAGGCCTTCGCTATTATTGTTCATTTAGAAGTGAGGCGTGTCAAACAAAGGGACGGCGAGTTTGTTCCGGTTTTTCTACACATGACTGGCTTGCCATTGCTGTGGTACATCTCTCTGGCGAGTGTATGCAGTTAAAATGCTCTGAAGGTTGATCACTTGGCCAAGTAGCGCTTGCAATGACAACGTCTTACTCCTTACCGAAGCCGCAGAGACGCTAGATTGTCTCCACGAAGCCACGTAAGACGTCGTCGGACTCTGCAATACAAGTTCAGCCTCTTCGCATCGAAAGCGTGACGTCCATTCGTCGATGCCGCCGACACTACGAAGCGGTGTAGCCTCTCACTGCCGTCCTCAGCGTTCTCGAGATCGACGAAGCATCGCGGACAAGCAGCCATGCCCTGGCAACAGTGGAGGCATTCGATAGCGGCCTGTCAGCCGCAAAAGTACTACTCCCATGAACAATGTGCCGCTCTTCGATGCCGCTGTCTCATTCCCGGCGAGTACAAATTCTATCGCTATGCCACCAGTCATGAGCTGGAACACAAGTGTTCATGCATTCCGAGCCCACCCCTTTTAGCCGGCGTACAAAAATCAAACCAGTGTCGAGGGAGTCGCTATAGAGAAGATCTCGAAGCAGGTAAGCTGCGTGAAGCGAAGAAAGCTCGTTTTGAGGTAATTTTTTATGCCTTTTCAAGCATGCAAGCGGGCCGGCCGCGCAAATTAAGCAACAAAACTAATCCTTGCGTGCTGAAAGCTCTCCTGAATGACTTTTCTTAGTAGCCATCCATTGACCTCAGTGTCGGATTTTATTGCGAATATATCGTCGCTGAAATTTTCTCCGATCCATCAACAACAAACGGAGTTAAGGGCGAAACAGGCGGCCCGATTTTGCGCCCATTCCGATGTCGGACTCGGCAGCCGGAGTGGTGACGTTTTGTCGCACCGCCGAATCCGACGTCCGGCGTGCGTCAATGATATTGGACAGTTTTAGCAAGTTACGGAAATACGGTACTCAAATACGGTAAGGCGGTACGGCAGCGTTCCTCCTTTCCTGCTGGTTGTGCTTTTGACGCTCCCCGTTCCAGTGACAATGCGTACCCCAAACGACAGGTGTCTCGTTAACAATGCGTAGGCTGACGGGCAAAAATGAGGCGTGACAACCGCAAAGTAATTTTTTGAAAAGGCTTTTGTGGTGTTGGGTTGCCTTTACCGGCAGAAGGTCGACGACCTGGAAAGGAGGAGCGGTACCGTCATATGGTATCGTATTTGCGTACCGTATTTCCGTATCTAGCTAAAACTCTATATTGTCGTCGTCGGATGGCCGCAGCCAACGACAGCGCGGGAGAAGTTTGACGTCACGCCGCTGGTGGCGGCCGTGTCCCCAGTCCGTTAGTAAAAATCGAACGCAGAAATATAAACAGAGGCAGAGCATAAGGATATTTCGGCAGAGCCCCAGTATGGATTATGAATCGGCAGGAGGACAGAAGACAATCTGTTTGTTCTTACTCGGAGTATAGAAATATCTGAAACAGAAAAGAGGCCCTTACACGTGGCTTTTTTAGATATCACGGCGGCGTACGATAGTGCTAATCAGGAAATCTTATTGGGTATATTGAAAGAAGTGGGCGTAGGCGACGACTGTACACTGCTTTTTGGGAGACGTATACCTAGAAAATACAGATTTCGTAGAACGCGAAGGAATAATTAGCCGAGAGAATGTTGATATTAGGAAAGGCCTGAAGCAGCTAAGGACGTCCGTTGTCCGCGCACGCTGCACATGGTGAGGACGGAAAAAGCGCTAGTGCAGGGGTCTCAAACACGCGGCCTGCGCACGTTTCGCTAGCTGCCCGCGGCTTCACAAGGAATCAAATGACTTAGCTAAATGGCACTCGCATTATTTACTCGCCCATGGTGAATAATAACTCTTTGTTCGGGTAGGCTGCAGAGGAGAAAACCGGTCTCAAGCTTTCTTTTTTTTTTTTTCCGAGGCGCCTCATACGGTCACCATGCCTTGAAACGTCACGCCGAAATAAAATCTCAATATTTCAGGATCGGCATCCAGATTTTAGTCGTTCTGAACATCAGTGTTGACATGTTTTTCGGAATCCTGAAGGCAAATGCCCTTCAGAAGTTGACCGTATATGAGGTGTGAGGAATACGTTCGTTCACATGGCAACCTTAGCCCTTTCAGACGCCACCTATGAAGAACTCTGTAATGTTATTTCAAGGCACTCCATATTATATTGCAACTAAAATAATGTCATAATACGTTAATATATGCGCGTTAGAGTAATCGTTCATAATTGCTTTGTAATAAATATCTATTCTGAAGCCAGTCATAATCTCTTGTTGTTGCATGAACAGATTGAGATCTCAGGCTAGAAATATAGGTGCAAATTCGTTTTCGGTTGTGTCCATGTTGAGCAAAGAAGCATTGTGCTTTTGACATGGGTCATAGGAAGTGGCGCGTCGAACGACTCGTCGGATATGGTAGTGCCTTTAGCAAAGTGATCATATGCAACAGTAGGCTGCAAAACAAACTTAAATGAAGACGAAATTATTATGCAGGAGGTTCAATTCATCCAAAGCTCAAGTTATCTTGTTCTGTCTTAGCCCCTATTCGATACGAGTAGCAAATACAAGTGGTGTACACAATTGTGTACATAGCGTCTCAAAGGTTTAAATCTGTCACACAGGCAGGCCGGTGTGATAATAGAGCAGCAGCTTCCAGGTCTATTTTATGCTCACGATATTGCCTTATTTGCGGACAGCCGAGGTGATTTACAGCGGCTGGCGGATAAAGCGGAAGGAATGGTGAAGCTCCATCTAGCACTGGGATTTGGTGCACGTGACAAAATGTGGATTGACGGCATTCAATGTTCCCAATGATCAGGCAATGTCAAAACAGGGCCAGGAAATACCGAGGGTAAGCGAATGCAGGTGCCTCGTAGTATGGGTTTACCCGTACTCCGATAGATACATGGAGGCACAGGAAAAAGCCCCCGCAGCAAAGGGAAATAGAAATGCTGCAATAATGAAGCACACAGCGTTATCGGGATGTACGAGGTGCTTCTATGTTTGTGGAAAGGTGTAAAGGTTTCAGGGCTTACATTTGGGAACTAAGTGGTGGGAGTGAAGTCGGAGGTGCAATCACGTGAATCAAAGGACTGTCAGACGCCTCGCGTTGGGCGCTCACTGGAAGACGACAAATGAGGCAGTGAAGGGCGATATGGGATGGACAAGTTTTGAGGTCAGGGAAGCTCAGAGGAAAATCAGGTTCGACGAGAGGCTAAAGAATATGAAGGACGGTAGACGGGCACAGAAGGTGTTCCTGTATTCGTATAAGAAGAGCGTTGACTCACTGTCCGTAAAAAGAACTAGGCTGGCAGGGTAAGCGATATGGCAAAAAATTCGGCAGATCCCACGTACCATGGGAGTCGATGTTATATGAAGCATGCGCGTGATGGTGACTGTGGCGTAATTTTTCACATTCAGCGAAACGTTAAGGAATGACGCTAGAGAAATGTGGAAGTGGTAACGCACACTCATATGCTGCTGAGTCGCATATGCATTATATACCCAGTTGTTTACAGTTGCGTAGCGATGACAACAGCAACATGGGTGTTAGCATCACCAGACGCGGTAAGCTCATATGTAGTGCTTATATTCTTCAATACTGGATAGCGCGAATCCGAACAGCACAAAGACGAAACACAAATGTACAGGACAGGCGTTACTCGTAACTAAGCTTCATTCAGGAAAGTTCCCCTAGATATACACACAGCGAAGTGGCACACGCAGGCGCACTGCACGTACGTTACAGTCACAATTGCAGTTGTTACAGTTGGGTTACAGTTGTTATGCTTATACTAATCTGTTATGACGGGAACGCACGCACGTTTCACGAACCCAGTGTGTATGTGTAGAAGGGGTTCTTGACCGGTTTTCAACAAGGTCATCATCACCGTGATTAGTGAGCACCAGCAGCTCGACCGGACTTGTTAATAGGATCCGTTCGTGATCGCGGCTACGAGAGGTCTAAGTGTAGTGAAGCGCATGGTATAGCACAGCTGGTGGAAATCCTGGATGCCTCTTACGATGAAATGATCTATGACGCCTGCTGTCCTGCACGTGGCAGCGAGGTCTTTTGGTGCCCTGTCCACATTCAAGCCGTCTTTCACGCAGTATAAAGACCAGTCGTTGTTGGGTCTTGATAAACCAATGTTGAAGTCACCGATAATGATGAGCGGCCTGGTTCTCTCGGCAGGTTTATTGTAGGAAGCATTCACCCCAGTTTTTCCGTAATCGACGTGGTCCACGTTGCGGACCACGTGAACGACTGCATGGTAGTTGAGCGTCTTCCAGGGGTGTTCTGTTTTCAGCTTCCTCACTTTCCTTGTGCCCGCCACGGTGGTGTAGCGGTTACGGTGCTCGGCTGCTGACCCGAAGGTCGCGGGTTCGATCCCGGCCGCGGCGGTCGCATTTCGATGGATGCAAAAATGCTAGATGCCCGTGTACTGTGCGATCTCGGTGCACGTTAAAGAATACCAGATGGCCAAATTAAAGCCCCTACAATTATTATTATTATTATTATCACTTTCCTTGCGTGTCAATGTGTGTGTTCGCGTTTACTGTGTTGGTTGAGACTTTGTATCACCTGTGGCACATACCCGCATAACATAAACTCTGGTATGCGGGTATGTGGCGCACATGACTGAGGGAAAGGGTTTCATGACGTACGCGACTGGTATTTTGTGTAATTCATGTCATGACCAGTGAATCGTGTTCACCATACACTGATCCCCTGCTATGCCAATTTTGGTACATTAGAAGTTATGGAGACGGCCAGGAGAGCGCCCAGACGTAGGCGGCTAGATAGATAGATTACGTAGATAGAAACGCCCAAAGTTCCTGAGGTTCGCTAAGAAATGCTTCGCATTAAAAAAGAGCGTTGTTAGGCAAAAAGCCAGAGCGGTAGAGATGATTTATTGCATAGCAGCCATAGAAAAAAAATAAAAGAAGTCTGCTCTGAGTAACCACCGAAAGAAGAAATAAGGAGGGAGGCATTTTATGACAATTCAAGGGGAAGAGCTTTACTATTTGAAGCGAGGTCGGGTTGCCTTAGAACGCGTAGATAAAATGCGAGATTCACTAAAGAAGAAGAAAAATGTACGTGCTGCGGGGAAGCAAAGCAAACGACGCAGCATGTTTTAACTGATTGTGCAGACATTCACCCAGGTGTACCATTGGTCACTAGCCCACATGAAGCCTCGGCTCTCAGGGACAACAATGGAAGGGTAGATACGTCCGTAATAGAGATAAGTAAGAGGCGGTTAGAAGATGGTTGCGGAGAAGGAGGGAGAAAGGAGAAAAAAACATAGCGGGAAAAAATAAGGTCGTTCTGCCGTAGAGTGTCGGGCTGTAAATTTGTGGTCTTCTTTTCTGATGTAGGATGATGGATTTATTTGAAGTGGACAGGGCATTAGCTGGCCTTAAAGCAAAACAAGAAAGGTGTTTTTTTTTCTTCGCTCGGTCTTGGTGGCGGACCGTCTGTCTCACCCTTTTCAGGGACTTGTTGCACGCTGTCTTGTTTCGCACCGACGGGAGCTGCACGGGCGGGGCTGACACTGAGCCAGGGGACCAGTGCACATGAGCAAAATGCAGAAATGATAATGAACGTTCGCATTTACCTGCGCACTGCAAATTCTGCAAGTGTGAACCGCGATTCGATAACGTAAAGATTCTGGGTAGCAGTAATCAAGAAATGGCTCGTGAATTATTGGAAGCCTTTTGTATTCAGAAGTTGGATGGAGCGTATGTATTAGCGAACCATCGTTACAACTACATTCTTCAGAGATCGCATTTCTCGAGAGGTGGTTGCCCCGCTATAGATGTGTGTTTGTGGCTTCAGGCGCATGCGTCTTTGTCTGTATATATCCTGACAGAAGTATATTTCAATTGGAAGCTTCGTCGTCCTCGTATTTTTCTGTGTGGGTCCTTTCAGCGGCAGTTGTGTTTTCTAATCATTGTTTGCTGGAGCCCGATAAAGGGTGCACGAGGAGTTACAGCTAGAATATGCCTGAGATTTATGGTTTAGTGTCGCGCAAGATACAGACTGCAGAGACGAGATTGCAAATGCACTGATGAACACAACATTGAAGCCTCACTTCGAGGCCACTCAATGAGCTAGGGCGCTTCTCGCCTTGCCATTAAAGGCGATAACCCGAGTAAACGAATTGCATTTGCTGCCCGCACTCAATGTCCACTGCTAGTCATTATTACTTAACAATACTCTCGATTTCTCACAGGAATCATAAGAAAAATGAAGAGATAATAGAAAAATGAAACAGTCTTACAAAACTTATAGTTCCAACAAGAAGACTATAACAGCGACAGGAAAAAAAAGAAAGAAAATCAGCAAAACGAGGTATGCCTTTTTCAAACAGTTTCTTTCACGTGTTTAGTAAACAGTTCTAGCGTAGACGAAACAATAAGGACTTCTTTCAAGAAATTCCAGTCTCTAAATAGGTATTAATGCAGCAATGGAATTCGTCGAACGTGAGTCATGTTTGTGGCGCGCTTGCCTAGGACAGTTGTATCTAACTAATGACCTCGCATTTAGGTTAAAGTTATTCCGCAACAATAAATACAAAAATTCGAACCTGTGAGCTATGGTTCGGCTAGACTATGTCGCGAGGCCAGCGAGTTGCAGCAGTTCTGTCGGAGAGGCTTTACCCGTGTAACGATGAAACATAAACCGCACAGCTTTCCTTTGTACCATTTCGAGTCTAAGAATATTTGTAGTGCACGGAAACCATTCAAGCCTGGCATATTCCAATAGGGATCGGATAAGACTTGTGTAAGCACAATGCCGTATTTCATAGCCAGTAAGCGAACGCTTAATAGGCAACAATTTATTCGGTGTATTTCTACATATCCGTTGTACGTTTCAGCTAAGGTCGCTGCTATTAAGAGAGGAGGAAACACACGTGTGAAAAAATGCCATTTCTCGCTATACTCTCGTCAAGTGTTATGTCTCTGCCTTTCTGTGAATAAACCTCTCTCTCTCTATTGTAATGGGCGTGGGACACATTGGAGACTGGTCCTACGACTGCACTGAGAATTACACTGCGCGTTAGCGAAAAAAAAATGGTTTGACGTCGACCCACTTCTATAGATTGACTATACTTAATTCTTTCACACGCTGTGTGGAGACCGATGCTCCATAAGCACAGCTTTCTTCCTATCTTGATGAATTATATAATGATAATTATGACCAACCGTATTCGCACAATTGTGATCATTTATACAAAAGTTAGGGGTGTTCTCATTATTTCGTCGCTGAACCACAAACATCGCAAAAGTATGATGAGATGGAAAGAATTCAGCAACCTTTTTGCGAGAGAAAAGATCCCTAGCAGTGTGATGTTCCAAACAGCAAACTCAGTATTCCCTATGTGCTACCGAAAAGAACTTGACAATTGGTTCCTTTCAGTGGCGTAAGTTCAGAAAAATCCCAAACTGAGACACACATCTTCCCATGGCGGACCATCTTTTGAGAAATATAGGTATTATTTTTAATTCTAAAAATAACAAAATCTTGCTTCGAAATAACATCTTCAAAAAGAGCATGGCGCCCGGCACCCTATCAGGAAGCTTAACCTGAGCAGTGCGTTGGGGAAGTAAGTTTCTAAACGTAACTCCCAAGGCTCTTGCATATTTCTAGTTAATATGTGATTCTGGTTAAACCGTCAAATGAAAATGCAAGCATTTTTTCGTTATAGCGCGCAAAAGTACAGCTCAGGAAAACCGGTGAACATAAGCGTGCGTCACAAGAAAGTTTCCAGGAACAAATCGTGGGAGGTTACTTTTAACAAATATACACGATGGGGAACGGAACTGATCGGAACTTGCTTTTCTCTCACTTCAGTTTCCTGATCAATAAGAACGTTTTCGTCTCTTTGTCTCGCAGATGCGTCCTCGTCAAACGAGGCAGTGCACCTGCAGCAGAGGCTCAAGAGCCTCAGCTGCGAGCTTGTGACCCTGCGCAACCGGCTGCACGTGACCGAGGCCGGTGCAGGTGGCGCGCCGCCACCGGCAGCGCCGCCGGCCTCGTCGGTCCTGCAGGATGCCTCCAAAGCAGCCCGAGTCGCACCGCCACCGCAGCCAGGGCCCGGCGGCCTGCCATCGGCCGCGGTGGTTTCTTCGGCGGCCATCGCGGTAAGTGGGCCGCGGTTGATCGGCTCTTTCCAAACACAGGTATCGCTCCGCAGACGCCGTCGCGGACTCTGGTAGTATCTGTCCGGGTCCGGTTAAATATTGGCGATTCCAGGGACGCTTTATGCGATTGCAACTTGAAAAATACATTGTCTCATTGGCCACGTGCTGCTGGACTAAATGGAAAGGAGTTATTTCGTATTGATTGCCCTGTCAACGCACTGGCTGAAGAGGCCACTTGCTCTTGAGTGTGTTCCATAAGGTGTCGCACCGTAGACTTGGCAGCCAGCGAATGAGCCTCTGACAGCTAGACCGTGCTGCCGCGCAGGATCCTTGCATGCTGCCCGTCGGCGAGAGTGGTCACCCCCAGGGATGTCCACCCCCAGTGCCCCACCCGGCGCTAAAGGACGCCAAGCACGTCCCTCAGCCTTACGCGCAAGGTGAGTGTCTCGCCTCCCAGAAGGTCCCCATCTGATTCCTCCTTTTCCGCATAAGTCGCCACATTATGGTCTGTTCGAAGACCGCACTCGCAATATATGAGCTGAGACATGCTGCAGTTCACAATCGTTAATTAGCAATTCTCAATTACCAATCATTAATTAGCAAGTTCTCAGTCATGGCAATTGACTGACAACGTCAAGGAAATGTAGGTCTGTCACACAAGGTCTCCTCGCAGCAATTCTTGTCCCCAGTTGCGTAACAATTGCACTTCAAGTGTGCTGCACAAGTCTTTGTTCTGCAACTGCTATGAATGGGAACAAAAGTTTCGGGGATCCACACATTTCATTCTGCCAGATAACGGCCCAAAAAGCGATGAGTCCAGCGAAGCGGTTGCAAACCATTGTTTGAGCAGTACACTATTACGTTCCATAACGTGGATCAGTGCAAGCGGGGTATGGTCGAGGCAGCTCAAGTGCAACGCGAGGGCGGCCACTGCGTAAACACCTCCCATTCTTTGACCAGGAAGGAGATGGCCTTCTTGGTGTATGTGACACTTGATATATGTGAACGAAAGAAGGGAAATGTTAAGGGCTCGCTTTTCCGTGCTAGACGCAACAGTAATTAGAACAGACAAGAAAGCCAAGGAAAGTATAGCGGACGTTATTCGTAGCAATTATGATGTAAATGTGAAGAAAGTAAACTGCACGAAAAGATGCGACTTTCGAATAACGCGTCCGATGCTCTGCCACTGAGCTACGGCGGCGGTCATCCTCCCGTCCACTTTCTGTGAATTTAAAACCTAGGAGTGTTAATCAACGCCGCTGACTGTTGTGACGGCGACACTGTTCCACGCTAGCCGTCACAGCTACTAGCGGCGCTGATTAACATTCCTATGTTAACAACCAGGACTCTTGGAGAGGTAGTCTTGCGAAAAACCAGAAAACAGGTAAAAGAAAAAGGGATAAGGCGCGTGTTGCAATTAGTTACATAAACATGCAGGGTGGCAGAAAAAAGGCAAAATGGTTAGATATTGAGGAGCACTTAAACAAAGAACAGATAGGCGTTTATGCGGTTACAGAAAGACACCTTAGAGACTTGGAAGAGCCACCACATATTGAAAATTATGTTTGGGAAGGCCGGGTGCAACAGGATCACATCAGAAAGAAAAGGTGGGGGTGTAGGAATGCTAATTCAGCGCGGCGCCAAATGGGTTAGAGTGAAACAGACGTGTTCAGAGCACCTCTGGGTTTTGGGCACAGTAGGTGGAAAGAAAACGTGGCTAGGGGTTGCCTACTTGTGGGCGGGAAATAACTGCAGAGAAAAGAATCAGGAGATAGTGGATTGCATGAGTGCCGATCTTCAAGAATTTGGTAATGGGGCCGAAATCATCCTTCTAGGGAACATGAATGCCCACATACATGGCCTTGACGGATATTCAGACACCAATGGGAAGTTATTACTAGATCTCTGCGAGCAACGTAGTCTGGAGATATTTAACACGGGGGCTAAATGTGAAGGCCAGATCACGTGGGAAGTCGGAAACAGTGAAGTATTGATTATTGTCTCATGTCTGAAGTAATTTATCACAAACTGTGAGAAATGAGAATAGACGAGGAAGGGATTAAAAGCTTGGGTAGTGATCATAAACGAATAACATTACAAATGGGATATAAAACTGGAAATGAGAGCATAGAATCAAAGTCTGGCACCTCGTATTTAAATGACAAACAAATAATAAATATAGCCACAAGAGTCGAGGAAGAAGTAGGCAAAATACCAGGCAAGGACTGGGAGTACAGTGAGCTGTTAGATCTAAGGACGATAGAGATAGGGAGAGAGAAGAAAACTATTTGCTGGAAAGGAAAGAGGAAGCCAAAAAGTTGGTGGAACAAGGAAATCCGGGAAGCGATCGAGAAGCGGCATGAAGCATTACGGAATCATAGAAGGGCAAGAAAGGACGAGCGACCGCAGGACGGAGTCAACGAAATATGGGAAATCTAGAAAAAAAATCCATTGTACAGAAATTGGTCGAGGCAAAAATTAAAGGTGAAAGTGAACGCTGGGTGACAGAGATTCACGAAAAAAAGAGGCCGCACCTCGAATATCTTGGAGCCACATAAATGCGCTAGGTAGGAAGTCTGTCACAACGCAACAGCATATTGTAGATGAAGGAGGAAATCGATTGGAAGGGTACGAAGCGATAGGTTACATCCAAAAGGTAACAGCCGATTCGTTTAGAAAGAGCGTCCAGGGCATTTCTCCGGTGAGTAGAAGTGTGGCGGAGAGAGCAACCGAGGAAGAGCTAGTACTGGAAAATTCCAACTGGAAAAAGGCTGAAGGAAAAATTCCAAAGCGCACTGCCGCGTGTTTAGATGGGATTCCCGTTAGCCTCATTAACGAACTAGGAAATAGCACTAAAGAAGCACTGCTGAAAGCTGTAGAAAAATGCTTAAAGGACAGGCAAATACCGGATATTTGGCGAAAAAGTAGAATGAACTTAATCTATAAAGTCAAGGGAGAAAAGGATAACATTCGCTCGTATAGACCTCTAACCATTACATCGGTACTATACAGGTTGGCGATGCAGGCAGTAAAAATGAAGATAGAAAAGTGGGCAGAACACAACGATATTTTGGGAGAACTCCAGAATGGATTTCGAGTCGACAGGCGGTTAGACGATAACCTGTTTGTTTTCACTCAGTTTATAGACATATCTAAAATAGAAAATACGCCCTTGTACATGGCTTTTCTAGACATCACTGGGGCGTACGACAGCGTTAATCAGGAAATATTGTGGGATATATTGAAAAGAATGGGCATAGGCGACGACTGTCTACAGCTTTTCAGGGAGATATACCGAGAAAATACAGTTTGCATAGAATGGGAAGGAATGAGTAGCAAAGAGAACGTTGAGATTAGCAAGGGGCTGAGACAGGGATGTCCTTTGACCCCGCTGTTATTCATGCTGTACATGGTGAGTAAGGAAAAAGCGCTAGAAGGTAGCAACTTTGGTTTTAATCTGTCATACAAACAGGGCGGCGTGATGATTGAGCAGAAGCTTCCAGGAATATTTTATGCTGGCGATATTGTCTTATTTGCTGACAGTCCAGAGGATATACAGCAGCTGGCGGATATATGCGGAAAGGAAGGGGAAGCTCTAGTACTAGGATTTAGTGTAACAAAATGTGGATTGATGGTATTCAATGACCCTAGTGATCAGGCGGTGTCAATACAGGGCCAAGAAATTCCGAGGGTGAGCGAGTACAAGTACCTCGGAGTATGGATAATTGAGGGTGACAGGTACATGGAGGTACAGGAAAAAGCCTCGGCAGCAAAAGGAAAGGAATGCTGCAATAATGAAGCACAGAGCGTTGTGGGGATACAGTAGGCAAGAGGTGCTTCGAGGTCTGTGGAAAGGTGTAATGGTTCCGGGGCTTCCTTTTGGGAACTCAGTGGTGTGCATGAGGGCAGAGGTGCAATCGGGAATGGGTGTAAATCAAAGGACTGTGGGACGCCTCGCGTTGGGTGCTCACGGGAAGACGACAAATGAGGCTGTAAAGGGCGATATGGAATAGGCAGGTTTTTAGGTGAGGGAAGCTCAGAGCAAAATAGGGTTCGAAGAAAGGCTAAGTAATATGAAGGAGAGTAGATGGGCAGAGAAGGTGTTCCGTTATTTGTATAGGAACAGCGTGGACACACAGTCGAGAAAAATAACTAGGAGGCTCACTAGTAAATATACGGCAGGTAGTGTAAGCAGTATGTAAACAAAGAGCGTTAAGCGAAAAGTCAGAGAGGTGGAGAGGATTTACTGGACGGCAGCTATGGAGAAAAAACCGGCTTTGAGTAACTACCGAAAGGGCAAAAATGAAATAAGGAGGGAGGCATTTTACGATAATTCGTAGGGGAAGCGCTGTACTGTTTGAAACGAGATCGGGTTGCCTTAGAACGGGTAGTTATAAAGCGAGATTCAGTAAAGAAGAAGAACAATGCACGTGCTGTGGAGAAAATAAGGAAACGGCGGAGCATGTTCTGATTGAATGTGGAGACATCCACCCAGGTGTACGTTTGGGCACGAGCCTACATGACGCCTTGGGTTTTAGGGACAACAATGGAAAGCTGAACACACCGCGATTGAAATAAGTAAGAGACGGTTAGAGTATTGGTGGCAGAAAATTAGAGAGAAAGGACAGAAATAAATATTGGAAAAAAATAAGGACATTCTGCCGTAAAGGGCAGAGAACGGAGCTGAAAATTTAAGTTTTTTTTTTTTTTTCTGGAGTCAGATGGTTTTAATTGAGGTAAAGGCACTAGGCCAACGCTAAGAATAGAAGAGTAAATGTTTTTTTTTTTTTTTGTCGAGCCTGCTGGCACACTTGTCACCGCCCCGTTATAAAGGGGGCGCTCATAGCATCCATCCATGCATCCATCCATGTTTTAAGTGCACATATATATCCCAGAAAGTGGACGGGAGGATGACCGCCTCGAGTGTCATATAGAGAGAGGGCAACAAGGTAGCTGCTTGGGCTGGTTGGTACTGCATTCTTTAAAGGAACCCTTTTTTGTGCGCAAAACGTTTGAGGAAAAAACTGGAGATAGGACAGAGCGCACACTTACAACCATTTTATTGCTCAGATGGCGGGAGAATATATACACGTTCAGATGGGTGAGGAGATGAAGCAACCATGAGAAAGGGAAGGCAACAGCGCATGGGCAAAACGCTATTCACGTATTGAAATGACACATCAATTCAACAGATACCGATATTCATTATCCGACAAATTGATAGAAGCGGCACTCACACACACTGGTCCTGCCTTGCGAATCAAGAAGGCTTCGTAAATTTCGCGTGCCCTCTTGTCCCCGTATCTTGCCATTACTTGACATTCTTCGAACTTGGGGGTACACCCACACTTGGAACAGTGACTAGCCAAGTGACTGCCCACAGACCCGCGCATGAGATGCGCATGTTCCCTGAGGCGGTCGTTGAGACAACGCCCCGTCTGGCCGATGTAGCATCGACCACATGATAAGGAAATATTGTACACAACTCCAAAAATGCATTTTACAAACTTTTTCACATGATTTTTAGTGCAACCAACGCTTGAAGTATCTTCCGAATTCAATCTTTTACAAAGGGACCCTAGCTTATTCTTGGCCGTAAAAACAACCTTCACTCCAGTTTTTTCGACAATTCTTTTTAAGCGATGCGAAACATTGTGCACTAGGGTATGGCCGAGACTTTCGGCTTCGGCTCGTCCTGAGTTTTCTTTTGTGAACCCCTTCCCTGCTTCAAGTCGTTAAAAAGTGACTCGGCTATGCCCGAGAGCAAATGATCAGGAAAACCTGCTGCTTTAAGGCGATCAATTTGGTTACAAAAACTGCTCTCGACTTGGTGATGACAGGACCTTGACAGGGATGCCATCATGCATGTTTTTGCGATTCCCCGCTTCACGAGCTTGGAGTGTGCGGAGGTAAAAGGAAGCAGGCCTTTCTGAGAGCGGGGGGCGTATTGCCAGCACACGTGATCTGGCAGGAAAGTAAGTTCTATGTCTAAAAATCGAAGCCTGTTGTTCTCAGGGAACTCTGTCGTCAACTGCAGGTTAGTCATGTTAGCGGAAAAATTCCTAAAAATCTGATCAGCGTGTTGTCGTGTGTCTCGCTGGTATGCATTATATATCACTAAAAAATCGTCAACGTAACGGAATACCTTCACGGTATCTGTCTCAACAAGTCCCGCTTCTATGCGTTTGTCGTAACGAGCTAACAAAATATCACTTAGGACAGGAGCCAAACATGAACCAATGCACACACCCTGGTTTTGAATATACCACTTGTCGTTCCTCGTAATAAACGTCGACTTCAGATAAAAGTTCAAAAGTTCAAGAAAGCTTTCTACTTCTGTCCCACAAAGTTTACAGAAGTCATTCTCACCGAAGCGTTGGATGCATTCTTTCACTTCCTCGCACACGATGGCCAGAGGTAGGGAATAAAACAAGTCTTTGACGTCTATGGAAAAAGCACGAATACTTTGAGGGCACCCATCACTAAGAAAGTCTGTAACATCGTGTGGTTTCCTTACAAGAAACGGATCTTCGATCCTCAGGGCTGAAATATGCGCTTGAAGATACCTTCCAACGAGTTTTTGCCAGGAGTCACGTTCCGATACGATGACCCTAAAAGGGCACCCATCCTTGTGGGTCTTGGCAGTGAAGAAAACAGAGAGACTCGTGCCCTTGCACGTCCTCACCGACAGGGCCAGCCTTGTGAGCCCCGCAACTTCACACAGCCGCTCCGCTTCTCGCTTCATTTTTGTCGGAGCTACTTTCTGCAGCTCTCTGAAGTTCCCCGATAACGCCGTTGCAACCTTCTCTTCATACAGTGTTCCTGGCACCAGGACAACGTTTTGCGCACAAAAAAGGGTTCCTTTAAAGAGAGAGGGCGTTTTTTTTAGACAATACAGATTTTAATAAAAATTTTATGACAGTCAGGCTCCAGTCGTTTTCGCACATGAACGCTATGCCGAGGCGGAAATACTTTCCCGCAGCTAAAATGACCCTGCTGCGATTAACAAGCGCTCGTTACGAAAAACTAATTAACAAATACTCGTTAATCACCTTTTAATTATTTACTTGAGGGCAGGTGCTTATATTACAGAGTTGTAGTGCGTGCCAATTGATGGCATACCTACTTTTCAGAAATCACAGAAATTGCAAGTAGTTCGAGATATTCATCATCGAATATCAAGGCCAAAATCGAAACTGATCGCGCAAGGTGCGCACGAAGCGCGACCGTTGTGCTATGTGAGACCGGAACTACCCGTTGCATGGTAACCGCAATACCAACATTTTCTCTCTCTCTGGGAAGCATAAAACTCAGGGGCAGCCACTGCGGCGCTTCTTCTTGCAGACAGGCGAAATAGTTTTCCGCGCCTCTTTAAGAAGGAAACAGATAGGCACCACCCATCGCACGCAATGATTAAGCTGTCTACGAGTGCATTTCATAATGCCTGACCAGATAATGCTTTTGGCGCGTCTTCATTCAAGTCTCATCACTTCCCTGTCACGTGTTGTTCCGCCGCGCTTTGTGCGCGCCGGGCGCGATCAGTTTCGATTTCGCCCTTGATATTCGATTATTGATATCTCGAACTACGTGCAAGTTTTTTGATTTCTGAGAAATAGTATGCTATAAATTGGCACGCGCTACAACTTTGTATTATAAACACCTGCCCTCAAGTCAATAATTAAAATGTTAATTAATGAGCTTTTGTTAATTAGTCGCGTGAACGTTATTTTTGCGGCGGGAAACTATTTCCGCCTCGACATAGCGTTCATGTGCGAAAACGACAGGAGCCTGACTGTCATTTACTTTTTATAACAAATGTGTATTGTAAAAAAAAAGCACCCTGTACACATATACATATATCGCCTTGAAATCAATTTCACTTGGGAGTAGCGGCCATCTGAGTCTTTTCGCCCGAACGTATTGTGCTTAACGATGGCCACGCTTTCCAGCCGTCGTTTGCTGCGCTGAAAGGCTGCAATATTTTCTTCTCTCTCCCTACTTGTTTGTCCTTCTCGCTCTCTTTTTTTGCTGTACCCTCTCACCCTGACTCCACTTTCCCACCTCCTTGCTATGCTATACTACACAAAGCTATGCTATGCTCTGTTATCGTGCCTGGTAGCCGAGTGGTTACGACGCTCTCTTTCGGGTCTTGGGTTCGAATCTCATCTCACCAAGAAATGTTTTTCTCCTAGAATTTCTCTCCGTCTCGCCCATTGGAGTTATTGCATCCTGCGCACGAGACAAATCGGCGCGCTTGTTCTGCGAGTGAAGCAGAAGACGACGAAGAGAGCGCATGTCATGATGATGACAGTTTTCTGTTTCCGACACACAAATTACGACCGGCTGAAAGGGACCCTGACACGGTTTTGACAATTTTGTACGAATACATTGGGCCGGTAGAGCACGTCCGAAGGATCATTCAGAGACCGATTTAAGCTCTGTGCGTAAACCGTGTAATTTATTACGAGGCTTTAAAGCTGCTAATCGCCACCGATCACAGCGGCTCAGCCAAACGCGTTTTCAAACCGCCCACTTCCAGTGCGCGCCGTCTTGGAAGCGCGACTTCACGCAGGCGGCTGATCTGATTGGATATGCCCAGTTTACGTCACTGAACCTCCTGTGGGCAGCGAGCGTCGTCTGCCTGTGTTACAACCTGCTCCGTGTTGACGTGACGCGAGCGACAGTGTTTATCTCGAGGTTTCTTTTCTCGGACGCAACGAATTGCCCTAGCCGTGTTGTGTACCACATATATAGCAAATGGTGACTTGTAAAGCTGCGACATCGTGCAATGTTTGCGAGGCATCTGGCGAGCGGAATCCCTTCAGTTCGTCGCTAAAATGAGCGTCGCGCTCTCGATATCCGTTCAGCGCCACGCTCCACGTGTTTGCGGCTGTAACTTCACCCCTGAAGACACAACCACATTGCCCGAGTTTACGCTGATCGGTGATCGTTTTCGAATTCTATTTTGTTTGTCCGCATGCTTTTGCAGGTTGTCGCCGTACAGGAGAATAAAAAAGATCGGCTGGTATTGTGGCGCCACCTGTCAGAGCAGGTATCAACCACTCCACGAGCTTCGTCTTTGTTGCCAGACGGCGTGCTGCCGGGCACACTGGGCCTCCAGGTGGCGCGCAACCCGTCAGCGTGCAATATGGGAGGCCATGACTGGGCGAAGCTCACACCGTCGAGTGCGCTCATGAGAGCGCTGCGATCGCCGGTTCGAGGGTGCAAGGCAGTGATGAGGAGGAGGGTATAGATATAATTGTCCGTAGCGGCCTTGGTACACGGTGCGTCGCTTAATTTCTGGTGCGAATGATTTGGGGATGCTCTTCCCTAAACACTGACAAAACTTGAAATAAACCATTTCAGGGTCCCTTTAAACAGCTCCGCTACACTCTTTTGGGCTTTCTTCAGGTTCTTGTGAAGACATATTTGCACAGCGCTACGTAAAGGAGGACGTTTTCGTGAAAGGACACAACACAGGCGCTGACTTGAAGTAAATTTTATTAGCGAGAGCGTTAGAAATATATACAGCTGATAACACCAGCACACATGATGGTAATGATGGATATAATCTATAACGTCATCATTACTTCACTAAGCGCATCACACTGACGTCGCACAAGACGGCGTCACATGATGACGTCATCGCGTGGCGTCGTCGCTTTGCGAGAGGATCCCGGAGGCAGTGTGGCACCACGGGGTGTGAAGACAGCTTCCGTGTCGGGGAATCAGGAAAACTCGATAGAGATAGCGCACATAAGAACACGGACAAAAAAATAATAAACGTACACACTGGCGTTTTCTTTCTTCTGTCCGTGTTCTTATGTGCGCTATCTCTTTCAAGTATGACGAACCCTAGACTGGGAGGAAAGACAAGGCTTTCTTCTTTAAGTCGGCTTATAGACACAAGAAGCCGTGTGACTTTTGGCAATTCAGCGTGCTTGGGGATGAAGAGGTCCTGGTGTTTTGCCTTTGGGCTTAATACAATTTCCAAGTCTTCGTCAGACGGCCCCTCGCTCGTCAATGGGTACACATCCTCGCTTTCAGAGTCGCTGCAAGGGCCCGTCCGCTAAATATCTGTTCGCTTTCTCTAGAGCGTCGTTTTAATTTTCTTATCAGAACGGATAATTTGTCGAAGGTGATTCCAGTGGGAGTATGTGAAATTAGTACTTGGGTGCAATTAGTTATAAATTCTCATGAATATAAATTCTGCGACATGTGTACTACTTCGCTACTGTGTTTTTGGGCGTTGGACTGGGGCACCGGGGAGTTCTGATGTACTTATCGAATTATTGTGGGCACTGCTTCTGGCATGAGTGCTTTTGCGCTATTTCTTGACTAAAAGACCTGCTTCTCTAGCTCCAATAAAAAATCTAGAGCAGTTTCCCATTACAAGGTGGGCCGCACCTGCAGATCAGAATTCCATGATAACAGATGTTATAAATTGTTAGATAAAATGCTTAAAGGGGTCATGAACCACTTTTCCAAGTAATGATCTAATGGCCTCAGTATCGGAGTGTACTGCCTCCCGAATCGATTGCCGCAAAAATTTCTCGAATCCGTCAAGAATCAGCGGAGTTACGGGGGTTTGGCGCACGCTCCCAGCGCTTTCTCTCTTTTCTCGTGCCGACGAGCGCACTGGAAGCTAGACAGGGAGGGATGGCATGGGGGAAAGAAGTTACGCCAGCGCGCGTCATGAAACGCGATCGCTCTCCCGCTGTGATTCGCTTGCGCGAGTGCGGCGCCGGCAAGTGGCGGCATTCCGCGGCAAGAAGCGCATCTGATCCGAACGCCGCTCTCGATTTACGTCGGCTATCGGCCAATAAGCGTGCTATGTCTCTGCGACGTACAGCGGACAGACGCCCCGCCCACCGACGAGAGTGAGAACCGGCCTCTGTTTGAAAAGAGGGTGCCTGGGGAAACGGCAACTACGCGCTCCGCTTGTGGCCATTACGCGGCGCGCACGACTGTAATATTTGGCAGAGCAGTTCATAGCCGTGTCAGCTTTCCGCAGGATGTGTTTTTTCAATCAGCCCAAGGGGTGCTTCATGACCCCTTTAAGTGTGGTTTGCTGTCACTGTGCATCATATATTCCCGAGCTTCCATTGAAACGTTTATACGTATTGGCTCGAATGTACAGAACTTATGCGCCACACACGACTCTCGACATTCTCTCGAGGACCGGAATTTGGGCTGAGCGCCCTTCCATTCCATTTTCGCGCGAGACTTACCGTGTCTTCTCCACGTTTCACCTTCGGAGAGGGTGAGCAAAACATGCGGAAAGAAGGCCGTCGCTGTCTTCATGAAGACGCGGGCCGGAACGCTGGCTCCGGCCACATTCCCTGTCAGTTCACTCTGACTTGTGTCGCTTCCTACACAGAGTAATTGAAGGTTTGGCTCCGTAATGATTGTTATTTTTTATTTAACAACACTGCATGCCTTAGAAGTGCATCCGTGAAGCAGCGCTAAAAAACGTAAGCGAAGAAGGTACAAACACACAGGACGTGTTTGTACCTTCTCAGTCTGCGTCTTTTTGTGCTGCTCCAAGGATGCATTTTTACCAACTAGCCCAACTTTCTATCTTGTTGCCTTAGAAGGCCCAGGCAGAAGGGGAAAAGCACAAACAAAAAGTGCAAAGTATGTAGGGAATCTGAGAAAAATTACACCATCTTCCGCTAAAGGGGACCATGAGGCGATGCGAAGCCGGAGCACTTGCACGATCGCGTTCCGTTGGCGTTCGTTGGGCATGCTACCGACCTCGCGTCGTGGAACGCGAAGAGGAAAACTACGCGCGTCGTCTTCCCTCTAGCCTGGCCGTTAATTCTCACAGGGCGAGCGGGGAACGTCGACAGGCGCGCGAGAGAGAGGCAGCGTAGGAGAGGAGAGAGAGGGGGAGGGGACGTGCATGCGTTGGCCCTCATCGCGGCGCTGCGCAGGAGAGAATTTCGGCATGTCGAGCCCGCATTTCAGAGGAGCGAACCGAGGCAAGCGCTGGACTTATTATTGTGATTAAGGGAAGAATAAGACGCCTCATTTCTGCAGCCCTATAGGGAGCACGGCGCAGCGTCTTGGGGTGGAGGAGGATGGGAGAAAAGGGGATAGAAGTGTTAAGGATGTCCTTGTGGCTCGGACATGGTAGAAGACATCAAACCGGCAGCAAGGGCAGGGTTGGAAGGAACCGCGCTCAGCGGTAGGCCGCTATTCCCGTCTCCTCCAGGAACTCCGCCAGGCTCCGGAGCGCTGGCAGATGAGGACGAGACGGGTAGAGGAAATGCTCCAGTGTGGAAGCAGGTAGGCCCTGTCTCCTGTAGGCCGTGGTGACCCTTGAGCGTTCCTGTGCCAAACCAGGGCAGGCACAGAGCAGGTGCTCGAGGGTCTCAGGGTCCCCGCAACGTTTGCAGGCCGGGGAGGTGCAGCGACCCTTGGCATAGCGGCGGGCTGCGGTCCTGACGCAGCCGTTCCGCAGTCGCAGCAGGGCGGCCCGTTCCCTCCTGGTGAGGCCCGTCTATGGAAGAAGCTTTGGTCCTCGCCCGTTGGCCACCCTCGTGTCCGGGTGGACTGTGACGAGGAGCTTCTTGAGACGAGCCTGCGAAAAGTCCCTGGCCGCCACGGCCTGAGAGACGGGGATGCCAGGCTGGTGTGCTGCCTTGGCAAGGGTGTCCGCCTCCTCATTTCCAGCAATGCCCACATGGGAGGGCAGCCAGTGGAAGGAGACGGACAACCCGGCATCAGTGAGAGCCCGCAGCGCTCTGCCATTTGAAGGAGAGAAGACTAGAGGAGGAGAGTAGCGTATGCGCCGTGAGAGCAGAAGCGAGAGCGCAGGAAAAGCGCAAGCAGGTGCTGGTAGAGAAGTGGAGAGAGTAACGATTGCTGTTGGAGAGAGGGAAGGAGGAGAGTCGCGCATGCGTAGTGAGTGCGGACAACGCTGCGTGCGGATTACCACGGCGCCGTACATACCCCCAAGCAAGATATACTTCGCATCTAAAATGTACGAAGAGGATCTGTACAAAGCAAAACTGCAATTCGGCTTAGTTGGAACAAATTCATCCTTCACTTACTCGCGCAAAACACACAGGGACGAGAAGAGACTTACGAAGACAGGTGCTATCTCTTTCAAGTTTTTCTCCCAGTCGACTGTCGACTTCGTAAGTCTCTTCTTGTCCCTGTGTGTTTTGCGCGAGTAAGTGGAGGATGAATCTGTACAAAGTTAATATATGGACTGGTATAATGAAACACTGAATAATGCTGCACAAAGGAAAATTATGTGCAGTGCAGAAATAATATAGTGAGAAGAAGTCATAATTTCGCCTCAAGGGCGCAGAAATGAATGCGATAGCAAGAAATTGGAATGTCACACGACGAACGACCAGCAGCTCGATACTTGCAGCGCGCCGCTGAAGCACAAAGAATATAATAATAATAATAATAATAATAATAATAATAATAATAATAATAATAATAATAATATCTGGGGTTTGACGTCCCAAAACCACGATTTGATTATGAGAGACGCCGTAGTGGAGGGCTCTGGAAATTTCGACCACCTGGGTTTCTTTAACGTGCACCTAAATCTAAGTAGACGGACCTCAAACATTTTCGCCTCCATCGAAAATGCAGTCGCCGCGGCCGGGATTCAATCCCGCGATTCGGGTCAGCAGTCGAGCGCCATAACCACTAGACCACCGCGGCGGGGCGAAGAAGGACGCCCGAAATGAACGCACATGACAAGCGTCAACTAACAGCTGTCACAGTTGCGTCTTTGTGCTTGAGCAACGTGCTGCAAGTGTCGACAATGTTTGTTTGTTTGCTTGCCAAGACTGCGTGTCGACGATGGAGAATCAGGCGCTCTTAGATATTTCTTTTTCTTTTAAACTGCAGCGCGTGGAGTGACCCCTCTGCGTCTCCTGCGTCCTGCCGCACGGTGGCGTCTGACGCAAGGCGTGCCTGTGTGCACCATAGAGTTTCTCACAATGACCTAAAGGGAAATATGGCGCTAGTATGCATGGGAATGACGGCATATGTGCGCTTCGGACTTTGGCTCGGATTGGTATTGTTCACGAAGAGCCCGGACACCTCGAAGACGCGCCTGGCTTCAACGCGTTCCCTGCGTCAGAATGGTTGATTTCGTACTGAAGGAGCACGTACGAAGCTATTTCTTTTTTTTTTATCATTGCACAGAAACGAGTTTTACTTAACTTTGGAAACTTATGCGTTTATGTAAAATTTACGAAGCGTAAAAGTAACGAACGGCCGCTAAACTTGGAAGGCAGACGACAAGGCCAGCGTTCACTCTGCGACTGCTCGTCGTCTGTTTCTTTCTTTCGACGTTTGGTTATGACGTACAGGTGAGTGGGGTTTTATTCTGGAATATAATACGCGTAAATGAGATCCGTTTAAAAAAGTTTTGTTTTAGAGAAGCTTTATTTGGCGCAGCCGCATCCGCTTTTTAGCCGAAGCCTCGCTCAACACCAGCCATCACAAGCCTCGCAGGCACGTATACCGTCATTCCCATCGCGGCAACGGCGCCCCTTAAGAAATTCGCATGGACGGTGGCGCCAGATTTCCCTCTAGGTATTATTGTGAGAAACTGTTTGGTGTGCCCGGTGTTTTTTTTTTTTTTTTCATTCCACATCACGAGTGGGTACAGAAAGGCGCTACTTTGTCGTGCGCGTGTCAAGAGCCGTTTTTAAATTGAAAGAAAACGTAGGAGCGTTGCGTGATAGAAAACACACTCAAGCTCCTCCGAGATCTGTGTACCAGCAGCGGTAAATGGTGAACATAAATAGCTCGCCGCTTTCTCGCCTGCGCATACATGGCGTGTGGTTCAGTTGTCTAACGCAGGGCACTGGGGAGCGTGCGGTCGCAGGTTCGAATCCCCGGTCGGATACTTCAGAATCGTTTTTCTTCTGCTTTATTTTTCTTTGGACCTTTTACATTTTTGTACATACATATGCATATCCGGGACATGACGGCGACGGCAAAAATCTGCCGAAAGAGTCCATATAATTGCTATCGCAACAAAACTACCTAAATAATGCACAAAAGTGTCAGCAAACAACGGAACAATATTTCGAAACAGAAAGGACTAAATTTAGGTAGTAATGGATGCGATAGAGTCGGCGCTGATGAGCGTGTTACGAGGTAGGCTGTTCCAGTCAGTTATTGTTCGAGCAAAAAAAGGAACACTGAAAGACATGAGTTCTAGTATTATAAGGTGTTAATGCTCATTCGGCAAGCATTATCAAATCATGAATGGTAGTCTACCACTATCCCTCAAGAGGAAGGTATATAACAGCTGCATCTTACCGGTACTTGCCTACGGAGCAGAAACCTGGAGACTTACAAAGAGGGTTCAACTTAAATTGAGGACGACGCAGCGAGCGATGGAAAGGAAAATGATAGGTGTAACCTTAAGAGACAGGAAGAGAGCAGAGTGGGTCAGGGAACAAACGGGGGTTAAGGATATCATAGTTGAAATCAAGAAGAAGAAATAGATATCGGCCGGGCACGTAGCACGTCGGCAGGATAACCGGTGGTCATTAAGGGTAACTGACTGGATTCCAAGAGATGGCAAACGCGTGAGGGGGAGACAGAAAATTAGGTGGATAGATGAGATTAAGAAGTTTGTAGGTATAACGTGGCAGGAGAAAGCACAGGACCGGGCTGATTGGCGGAACATGGGAGAGGCCTTTGCCCTGCAGTGGGCGTAGACAGGCTGATGATGATGATGGTGATGATGATAATGAAGGTGTTAATGAGGCCACCGGGGGTTCGTGCCCGTCAGTGTACGTATACACGGGAGTTTTCGGCCCGTGCGATAATGCAGCTAGGAGTCGGAAGCTCGTGCTCCGCAGTGCATCGTCTTCGCTGTGTGGATTCATACGCAGTTCCCGCCTTATTCACTCAGTTTCCTATGAGCCTCTTCTCCTCTGCATGCCTGTCTCTCGAGTGGGGACATCATACTCTACCAGGCCTCCGTACCTCCTGAAGTTACGGAGTGTTAAAACTTCATTTCACTTTTTCATGTGATAGCGTTAAAACGCTCGTTTCGCAGAAGTTGCGGTGTCGGTGTCGGTGGTTGTCAGGGAAAAATCGGCGCTGATCGTGAGCGATACATCGGGGAAAATGCATACTACAAGAAATAATCGTTCCGAGCCGGAATCGAACCCAGGCCATCTGCTTGGCAAGCACGTGTCCAAACACAGTGCCTGAAACTGTTTCGGGAATAAAAGTCTATGCTAGTGTCATGCTAACACATGACATCTGCCTGTCACGCTAAAAATTGCGTGGCAGAAGCGTAAAATTCCGCCAGGCATCACGTCATCTGAATCGCAACCGACTGGGTGGTTTAAAGGCCCTCTTATTGCAAAACTGTCAGGCATAATTGATCGTCATCTGCAACAGCATCGACAAAGTGTGCAGCTGCGCAGGTGCACGTTTTGTCATACGCACGCGCAGTGAGATATCGCTAATCCGCAAAATGGTGAATTATGCTGCAGTGAGCACTTGGAAATGTACCTGCAGGAGGCATTCCCAGATAGCTTAAAACGGAGAAAAGTTCATTTCCTCGCGACACGGTGCAGGTGTTCACCGGGAAGCGAAGCCTGGCTTGAGAACGCGATGCAAACGGGGCCCCGATTGAGCAATCGCGTTCTACTCTCGAAGGCGAAGCTCAAACGTTCTCCGAGTTTTTACTGTGCGTCTTGTATATTGCATTCACTTTTCAATTGCTTGATGTCTGACATCCTTTATGAGGTGGCAGGGCCAGAAATATTGACTAACCAAGCGACTAGGTGAGGGCAGCCGTGGTAACCCTTGTCAGGGCCCCATTCTTTTTGAAACATTCCCCACGCCATTCCCATGAGGCCGTACCATTTCCGTATAACTTTACGGAGCATACGCGGATTTCAAATCAATTGCATTAAATTTTCGTAATGACGATGTATGCAATTATTGGAATACATGCGGAACGAGTCAATAGTGATTGGCCAGTAAAACCTGTTGACGGGATGAATTTTTTTTATTTACGACCTAGTGTCATTGACTGCATGGCTGCACTCGGCTGTGAGACGGCATGCACTCACTGCTGGCTTCGCGGGACCGACCCATTCGTCCTCGCACGGTGTCAAACACAGGAAGAGAGCAAAAGACGAAGATCGCCTTCGCTTTCATTCTGCACACTGACTGGGTACTTGCTTTGAGATGTCCAAGGAAGAGAGAGAGGGGGCAACGACGTCTGGCGGCGGCCGCCGCGCACCGTGGGACACGACCGCTTTCCAGAATGCGCCGAAACTGAGTTGAGGTTGGTACCTCCTCTTCTCGGGGCGGCCATCATTACGTGCGCATGGATGGGCCGAAAAGGCCTCTCCCGCCGTCGCTCTCCGTCCGCATGCCGCTTTCCTGGGCTCCTATTCATTTATTTATTATTTTTATTTTTTCGCTCCATTGTCACGCAAGTTTCGCCTCGAAATTGCCGCCGTCACGACCGACCGCTGAGTAGAGTCTTGCGTTTATACACAGAGGCAAGCGTTGGTGAACGGGTCAAATCGGTGGAGCAAGAGCCGAGAGACAGCTTTCTTTTTTTGAGCCAATAATATTTCGTCCCTTGCGCCTGCGTTATTTGCCATGCTCCAGAGGGTCGCTGTACAATACGACGGAGGATTCCACCGATTCATCGGGCGCTACGATTGTGAATTGCAGCACCTGTACCATCTATCTATCTATCTATCTATCTATCTATCTATCTATCTATCTATCTATCTATCTATCTATCTATCTATCTATCTATCTATCTATCTATCTATCTATCTATCTATCTATCTATCTATCTATCTATCTATCTATCTATCTATCTATCTATCTATGTATTCAGTCCGTCTGTACGTCTGTCAGTCTACCTGTCTGCTAATGGAAAGTTTTAATCTCTCTGGTATTCCGCCATACGCAAAAACGTAACGGAATACCGGATAGCATGTGCCGGATAGCGCAGCAGCGCTCGCAAGCGAGCTTTAGCGTACGTAGGCCCAAAATACGCCAGCAACGCCGCGTAGCTCTCCTCCGCTGCGTATGCCCGAGGTCGAAAATATTAAGGCGAAAGCCTTTAATGTCTCATACTCGCGGTGTCCGCCGGTGTCCGTCCGTGCCCTGGCATGGTGCAAGCTGTGGCCTCTCCCCCTCACACTCTCTCGGCAGTCACGTGATGGCACAGCTGCGCATAGCTACGCGGCGGCGTCCGTCCGTCAACGCGCATGAGTTGCGCGTTGCGTAACGCGGCGGCGGCGTCCAGCGGCGGCGTCCGTCCGTGCCCCCTCACACTCTGACAGCAATCACGTGATGGCACAAAGCTGTTGTACTTAGAACACAGAGGAACGACGCATGCGATGCCTCAACATCATCTACTTTATTTCATGTCCCCACGCGACCATCCTCATCTTCTTTCATATACATTTCCCCGGTTGATAAAAAAAACTTTCGCTTGCGTAACGCATAGTCCCTGAGCTTCAACGGAGTTTTTTTTTTAACTCGTGCGCTCTTCCGTGGTGGTTGGCCGTTCATTTTGTCCTGCAGTGAAGACGGCTGTATACTCGATTCACTGCTGGCTTGTGCTGCTATTTCTTGCCGTGACGTAGATGGACAGTCGGCATGTTGTTCACTCGCAGCAAATGCACTACCTTGAAGAGACTCGTCAGGTAGTGGTAGAGTCCATTCTAGAATACTAGGTCGATTGCCTGTGAACTTCTCCGCAGCTTCTGGGTGTATCGCTTGAAATTTGGAGGCGTTCCACACTCGACCGTCATCCAAAAGAAATGAAGCTGGCCCTCGTTGTTCAATAATCTGCTTCGGTTCCGAAAAGCGCGAAGATATTTTCCCGTGAACTGACGACTTTCTCACGCGGACGTAGTCGCCGACGGCAAAGTGCCTTGTCCGGGCTCCGCGACGGCAATCTGTGTAAAGTTTGGAAGAAGCTTGGTTTTGTCTGACACGCTGACGCAGCCATTTCATCGCCTGTGCTGGATTTTCGTGAAATGAAGAATCCGGTAATCCAACAATGCTTAAGCGTGTTTGTGGCAGTCGTCCGTGCAGCAAAACGGCGGGTGCAACTCCCGTTGTGGCATGAGGTGTGCAGCGGTAGATCCCCAAATATTCTGTCACGGCGACACGGATATCACTCCGCACGTATACTGCCATCTAAACAACAGATTTGAGGACTCTGTTAAACCTTTCTACAAGCCCCTTTGCTTGCGGGTGGTAAACAGAAGAAAAGCAATGGCGTATGCCACGTTCCTGAAGGAACTCTTCAAATTCAGCCGAGCTAAACTGCGGTCCGTGATAAGAAACTATTTGACTCGGGTAGCCTTCACGAGAAAACACTTGTAGCAGAAAGTTCTTGACCGTCGCCGTAGAGACTTCTCTTGAAAAAAAAAAAAAAAACTTCTGGCCATTTGCTGTGATAATCAATAAGCGTCACTGCATAACGGCATTTCATGGGAGCTTGCTCAAATGGGCCAATAATATCAATGGCAGTCTTCTCCCAAGGGTTGTCAGGCAAAGCGACTGCCTGCATAGGCGCTGCGGTTGGCCGTGCTGATTTGTCACATGACTGGCAAACAACACATGTTTTAACAAGTTGTTCTACATGGTTATCTATTCGAGGCCACCAGTACAACTCTCGCAAACGGCTTTTCGTACGACTGATCCCCGGATGTGATTCGTGTGCGGCTTCCATCAAACGACGAGTAAGGATACTTGGAATTACGATCCTGTCACCACGGTAAAGCAAGTCGGGTACAATGGATAGTTCTGCACGTACATGAAAATATCGCATTAGCTCCGCTTCCAGAGATTTTTTATCAGGCCAAGATGAAAAAACAAAGTACATGACTCTTGCGATTGTACTGTCAGATGCACTCTCCGCTTGTAATTCTGCAATGGTTAGCATCGGAGAAAGAAGGCAAACAAAGTCATCTTCGGCAACCTCATTGGTTTCTCCTTGCTCTCCTTGCAAAGGCAGTCGAGAGAGCGCATCAGCCACCACATTACCGCTTCCCTTACGGTACTCTACGGTGTAGTTGTAACAAAGAAGTCGCGCTGACGTGGGTCAGCGTGACCAACGCTGACCCACGCGACCATCCTCATCTTCTTTCATATACAACAAAAGCCGCGCGCGGCAACGCTCCTTCGTCAGACGTCTCGTTGCAGCAGTCAAGTTAATCGAAGGGCTCCCAAGCGGCCCGGTGATGATTGCACGGCAAGCGGTTCGGAGAAGCGCCCCAAGAATGTGGATTCTCCCGAAACCACGGCGTAGTCAGTAGAATCGCCACAGGCTTTCGCCGAACACACTTTGAAATATACAGTGTCCTTCAATTTTTAAGCTTGCCATCACTGCTGCAAACTGGAACATTGAAGATAATGCGAAGGCATGTTTGTTTGCCTAACTTAACTTTTTTCTTGCTTTGTTCGCCTTGCGGTATCTTTTGCAACAAGTGATAAACGAACCACCGGCTTCAAGTGGCGCTGGCTACGGGGGATAAAATAATTGGCGAAGCTTGCACTAAGCCGCGCAAGGCTTGAAACAGCGAAACTGGACTAATCTGGTTGCTTCTTGGTTGTTCGTAGGCCTTAGCTAGGTGAGACAGGTTGTTTCTTGGTTGCTTCTAGATCATTGCCAGGCTTTAGCTAGGTGATGCTAGGTTGTTTCTACGTTGATTCTCACCGCAGATAGGTTCGAGTTAAGCCACAGACAGTCACAGACACGTCACGGATGTACAAACTACAGAGACAGAAACTCGCGCTGAAACCAAGCGTTCGCACCTTTCATAGATCTACGGGCAAGTCGTCGTTGGCGTAGGCCATCCATCGCTTCGGGGTCTTCTCGCAGCCGACGTTGCGTTTCCCGTTACCTAGTATTCCCTCGTTGTACGTACTCGGTGGTCTTCAGCTCGCCGCCGTCGCTTCTCAGCCATTTGTTGTTGTTGTTGCCTTCTTCACTTTAGTGGGCCAGTGGTGGGATTGACCCGATTTCTATAGCCCGTTTATGATGGTGTTCGTCGGAGAAGGAACGATTTGCTAGACGCTGTTCGGCAGCCACGCACTAGACTGCCTTCCTCCTTTCCCACCCCTTGCCATACAACAGGAGTCGGCAACCTTTTGAGGCGGGGGCCGCACGACAAAGTGTGATTTGCAGGCAACGAGAAATTTCGCGAATTGACAATGATGTACACAACTGGAATATAAAGCATGTTTATTTTTATTTTCGAAACGCATGCCACAAGGTTGCAGTTTACAAACAATAATTATAATATAATATCTGGGGTTTAACGTCCCAAAACCACGATTTGATTATGAGAGACGCCGTAGTGGAGGGCTCTGGAAACTTCGACCACCTGGGGTTCTTTAACGTGCACCTAAATCTAAGTACACGGGCCTCAAACATTTTCGCCTCCATCGAAAATGCAGCCGCCGCGGCCGGGATTCGATCCCCCGACTTTCGGGTCAGCAGTCGAGCGCCATAACCACTAGACCACCGTGGCGGGGCAATTTACAAACAAGCAAAAGAAGAAACTGTCAGTGCGACTTTTGGTGCTCAACACTCTTAGCCAACTCGCAATTATCTCCATCAAGGTTGCTCACCGACAGACGCAGAAATTCGTCGAGGTGTTCATTGGTTAGTCGGGAACGCAAGTTTGATTTAATGAACGTCATTATCGAGAAAGTCTGTTGGCAGACGTATGCACAGCCGAACACTATTATCATGGCTGCTGCTAGTTTGTTCAAACTCGAAAACTTTGACTCTTTGAGGCCAGCGTAAAACTTTTTCTTTCGCATCAAATGTGTCTGAGGTCATCGTCTGTCTACAGATCGGCTAGTTCGAACCCACCTTAAAAGGATTCTGAAAGAACCAGATGCTACTCGACTGTTTTTAAAAATCAAACAACCTAACTGCCAACTCCCTCTTTAAATCCCGTAATATTTGAGAGTTTTTCTTTGGGAAGCGGTGTGCTCGTATCTACGCACAAAACTATTGCAGCCAGGGAAGTGACTAAGACTAGACTCAATAGCCTGGTGTTGGAAAAGGTTGAGTTTCAACTGAAAAGCCTTAACGTCTGCGAGCATGTCGGACACGGGTTTCCCTTTTCCTTGGATGATGGTCTTTTCGTGACGTATTATTTCCACCAAGAGTCTTTCTTCCCCGTGTTTGGACTGTGCAAAGAAAAGAAGCGAGGACGTTATCCGCCTAAGTGTGAAGATGGGGGGCAGTGCCAACTGGAAGCCACCTTCCTTTGTTCCTATTCAACCCCATTTGAGCTTAAAAGTGCCACGCCGGCCTTCAGATAGGAAGAGCCAAGGGGAGAGGAGGTGGTTCTGGCGCCGTGCCGGGGGCCGCATAGTACTGCCGACCCCTGCCATACAAGACTAAGCTATGCTTTACCCTCTCACCCCCTTTCACTCACCATCACTTTCCTTTGCCACCCCTTGATGTGCTAAATCATACGTTCAGGGCCAGTGTAAGAACGACCAAGCATTTTCTAGAATTCATTCGTTATTGACCACATTGGCTATCGATTGGTTGTCACAACGTATCGGTCATGCATTTTTTGGGCCAAGCTGAGCTCATCCAAACATTTTCCATAATGCATTGGTTATTGATCGATTATCGATTATATATTTATTGGCTATTGATTTGTAATGACAAGGTATCCGTCATGCATTCGGGTCAGGCGAAGGTCCTCCAAGCATTTTCTAGAATTCATCGATTACCGATCGATCATCGATTGGCTACTCTCTCTCCTTGCCCTTGTCGGCAGGGAGATGTCGGGCTTGTTTCGAAGGCGTTTGATCGCTGCATGTTCTGCCGAAGAGAGTGGTGAAAACGACGGCTAAACTCGTCACGGCTGGAGGGTTAAACCTGTATGTCCACGTTTTCCACGGCACACATCATTATCTTTGCGTCCGTCGCGGAACCAAGAAATAAGTTCGGCCTCACAACGGAGAGTTAAGCGGCGGCTGGCTTCTGTGAAGATAAGTTGTGCTCAGTAGAAGTGACCGGATTGTGACCCGAAGTCAGGTTTCCATGACGTAGTCTCTCGAGCTTGCCCTCTTGGCTCTGTTCGGCACGGCAGCACTGCACTCTTGCCTAGAAGATGGCATGCAGCTGGATACTCGCGAATTCGGTCGGGAACATGAGTAGACGACGGGCAAAGAAAGCCTCGTCCTGGAGTCTGCAGTCTCGAAACCTGGACGTGCACGTTCTCCACGTCCTGAAAACTCGCGCCCAGTGCTTTTGTGCCGTATGTTCCTGGAATCAGCGAGCACCTTGCGCGTGTTCTACGCCCCTACGATGTTCAGGCAGTGCACGTGCCAACAAACAAGTTGAGACATTCTCTTACAAGACAAGCTGCGAAAGTAAAAAATTTTCAGGCTTTGTCTACAGCATCCCGTGCGCAGACTGTGGTGGCAGCTACGCCGGCGAGACAGGCAACTTTCCGCAGACTCAAGCAGCACATGTATGGTGTAAGAAAGAAGGTTTCATCAGACACGCTGGCCCAACACGCAGAAGCAACTGGCCACGAAATAGACTGGGATAAGGCAAAGATAACGGAAAGAGAAAAGTTCTGGACGTCTATCTCGAACCTCTGACAATCCGGACAACGGCGCACACGCTCAATCATAATGACGGCAACTTTCCACGCGTGCACGCATGTTACCTACATCGTGTTTTAAAACATACATAACCGGACTATTTGCGCATTCATTTTTCATTTGTGAAGAACGCTCCGGTGGGTGAGCCGAAGCGTCTCGCTTTATGTTTCCATTCGTGGTCGCTGTTTATTTTAATTGTCCTCAGGGCTTGTCCTTCTTGAGAAGGTCGGTAAAGGGTGGCGAAATTGAGTTGAACTGACAAAAGCCGTTTCGTGTGACAAAGACCGTTTTTTCTTAGTCCCAGAAGTCTGCCAGTAACCAGAGTACAGGTTTATGGATTAGGAGTATCTCGCTCCGTGGAGACAGTCACGGGCGCCATCGACCCGTGGCAGCGGATGTGCATCTCTGCGTGTTATCACGTTTAAGACACGATACTCAGTGCAAAATTTCCAGCTGCCATCCTTCTTTTTGTCCAAGACGACAGGTGACGCCCACGGACATGAGGAGGCCTCCATGACGCCTTTGTAGAACATCTTATCGACTTCTCGTTGTATGGCCTCCGTGGCCCCGGCGATCAGCTCCGCCAACGGCGCTTCATCAGGGGCTAATCGCAGAGGCCACGATCTGACTTGGACACCGGCGTATTTAAACTGGATTGACTGCCTGCACATTTTCTTAAACAGCCGGATCCATAGACGCAATGACAGCTGCAGCCATGTGCAGCGAAATATTAAGTACGGCCTTCTTCACAAAATGCCGAGTAAGCATGAAGTCACATGGAAATAAGCTGTGCGACAAATAAATGGGTTGAAGTTTCACTTAAGACCTGATGTTTCCTTTAGCTTGTGATAACGAGCTGAAACAGCGCTGTTTGAGTTTAACAAACATTTTTCAGGAAGTCCCTTGCATTTCGTTTAAGTGAAGCTATACTCTATAGAGAACGACATTTGTAAGCGGAACCGAACATTACCTGACTGGGCGTGACATAACGAGAAAATGCCGGCGAGGCCTTCTGGTTGAACACGAATGATCGAAAGGAAAGAGAAACAGAGACGAACAGGCAAAGTCTGCAAAATAAGGCAACCGGAGCCCGGGGTTTCGTTATGAGTAAATTTGCTACAGTCCGCAAATTGGGAGGGCATGCGAGTTTGCGCTGTGTTACAAGTTCACCAACACCAGGCTGCCGCTATGAAACAAATGCTACGCAGCTAGGTATCTTTCAACCAATAGTGCGCGATTAGTGCTGTCGCGCAGAGATGTACAATCATTGAAGTACTGCCTTTTCGACAGCGCTCGTATCATGACAACTGCGTGGTCGTTTGCCATGAAATTGCGCTCATCACAGACGCATGGGCTTGCGTAAAAAGGTGATTTTCGCCTAAATGTTCGCCACATCAGATACTACCAGTTTGGTGTGGCGTTTTCATCTCTCTTGCCTCTGAGATGCTATTCATGCGGAGTAAATGCGTGTCAACGCGTTGCAGGTGACACCGCCAAACTAGCGCCGTGCAAAGCGACCCCCGGCGTCATTCCAGTGCCACCAGCCGGTGCAGCACCCGCGGTGCACCACCAGGGCACAAAGTCCTGCGCTGAAGTCCGCGATCTCATCCACCTACCCGGTCCGCTGACTGAGGACGCTGTGCTGAGGACACTTCACGCGAGGTTCTTCAGTCGGGAGTACTTCGTGAGTATCATGTGCGATCTTATTCGAGTGGGTATTTTAAAGGCCCACCCATTACAAAGCGCTCAGATATATTTCGTCATCAGGAGCAGCAAAAGCATCAACAAAGTGAGCAGCTGCGTAGGTTCGCGCGTTGTCTTGGGGCCTTTCGTAGTTTCGCAAAAGCAAGAATTATGGCGTAGTGGGCACTTCGAAGCTGTACTTGCAGTAGGCATTCTAGGATAGTTTGAAACGGCCTATGTTACGCGCACAGACGTTCGTTTCCTGCGGCACGGTTGAGGCATCCCCTGAGAACCGAAGCCACCTGAGAAATTGAGAAGGCGATGCGCACGAGGCACGATTACGCTATGGCGTTCTACTCTTGAAGGCGAAGCTCAAGCGTCCTCCAAATTTTTTTGTCTCTATGGGTCGAAAAAAATTAAGTGCCTGTGAGGTATGACGATACTTGGTTTTAATAAAGAAAGAAAGAGACAAAAAAAATATTCCACCATCTCTCACTAAAGGGAACCATGTCGGGATGCGAAGCAGCGCATGGGTCGACTTAAAGTTCCGTTCATCGCGGGCACCTTGCCCGATCTTAAGGTGGCGGTCTCACTCCGGCGGCACGAACACGTCGGTTTTGTCACTTTTCCAGCTGACGCGGCGGCTGTTCTCCGTGTTTCATGTAGTTGACTTATATATCATTGAAAAGCTTGATCTTTGTACATTTCAAATATATTTATTAAAAACAAGTCAACCATTAGTATTTGGGGATGGATAGCCAAGAATAAGCGCAAGTTACACGGTTTTGGCTGACTGTGCCTCAGCAGTGACCATTTTTTGAAAAATCTGCAACAGTTACAGCACTGTTCTTTGCGCAGCACATTCAAGACATATTTACCTATTTTCTCAACGTAGCAAATTTATGCTGGACTTCTACTTTTTTGTTGCTGAGCTTTTGAAAACAGCCAAATTTAGTAACTTCCGCAGCAGATTGTCCAGTAACTATTCGCTAGAGAAAGTTCATTTTCGGGGCGTATGTAGAGGATAAGATTTTCCGTCTGAATGCTCAATTTCATCGATGTGCACGTGCTACTTTTTAAATTATATTCATCTAAAGTGGGCAATATTCTCAATATAGGGACCTACCGTGGCCCATATTGGTGGAAAGCTACTGAACTTCCATGGCCGAATTTGCACGTAAGGAAACTAGGGTCCCCGATCTACCTCCTCGACGTAGCGTTTTTTCAATAAAGTAAGCAGAAATGCGATACGAAGCTCGTAAACTCTCGTAATTTTTCATGCTGAAAACGTCAACAAAAGCGGAGTAATCTTCAAACTGCGCTGAAATCTCAACATGCAGAGCTTAAAATATAACAGTTACGGTCTCTTTATATAATTATACACACTAATCACACACAAATGCTGCAGGAACACTGAGAAATCTGCATTATTCCTATCACTACAACGAAAATCTTCCTCTAGCGCCACCTAGACAGACAACACGAAAGCGCTGAATTGGAAAGCTCCCCGTCTCCCCGACTGTGGCGTTCGAAAGCATTTTACCTCAAGGGAGAATGTCTTTCTAACTTCAAACCATGCCCCAGCATCTGTAAGTCTTCTCTTTTTGTCTGCCCTCCGGAAGGCTGCGTGGGAGAGCGTGAAAGCTGGTGTGAACTGTGAAGTCCTCTGAGGGTATGGGGTGAGGGTCGTCAAGTGAAAAGAAAAGCCGTACCCTTGGAACGTCCCCCTCGTGTGTGTGCGTATGTTTGTGGCCCCACTCAGGCGACCACGAAAAAAGGAGGGGTGTGCAACGACGGACAAAAGAAAGCAGAAAAGCGGACAGTGCGCGTGCGATGCGAGGGAACTGAGTAGATCTGCGTGGGCGAAGTATGTTTTGAATAGCACCTCAGTTTTCCTTTTTTTCCCCTTTTTTTAACAAAAAATGTAGTTTTGAGAAGTGTGGTTGCTGGGCTTGTTCGTATGAATCCGCAGCAATAAACATCATAAATGCGAGATGAGGCACACATATATAGGAATGACACGACAACTGTTTTGTACTTGCTGTGTGCTCCTTTCTGCCATTGCTAACAAACTAAACACCGCACAGTTAAACTAACTAAATTAACAATAGATTTATACCTCCACTTCTACAAAATGTAGGTCACTCGAATTTCTTTTGTACCGGCTACCTTTCCTTTATGCGTCGCAGCATTTACCCCGGGCAAAAGTACACTCACAGAATAGATCGAGTAAAAAAGGACTCTTTTTGTCCCACAACAATAATCGTCATTTAATGTGCCTGCCTTTCCTTGCATTATCGCTGCGCGCCCGGCACTTTCTAGTCACGAACGGCGCGTGCGTTATCAGCGTGACAGCATTCCTGATAGAAAAGTGGCCAGCGCCGAGTTTTCAAGAAAGGAAACGCAAGCAAGCCAGATGACGATTATTCTTGCGGGACAAACAGACGCCCTTTTTACTCGATCTATCCTGTGAGTGTACGGCACGGTAGGAGTGCGTGTCGCGAAAGTAACCCATCACGCTCAACTGCGCTTGCTGTGCTCTGTACTTGCTAGATTAGGCTACAAGCGGAAACTTGGCAGGATACGCTCGCTCCGATTCGCCGTGTATCATATACTTTGGCAAGTTATGCATCGGACTGTTTCGCTTCAGGACGTGGGTCCGATTTCCGCCTATGCCCCGCCACGGTGGTCTAGTGGTTATGGCACTCGACTGCTGACCCGAAGGTCGCGGGATCGAATCCCGGCCGCGGCGGCTGCATTTTCGATGGAGGCGAAAATGTTTGAGGCCCGTGTACTTAGATTTAGGTGCACGTTAAAGAACCCCAGGTGGTCGAAATTTCCGGAGCCCTCCACTACGGCGTCTCTCATAATCAAATCGTGGTTTTGGGACGTTAAACCCCAGATATTATTATTATTATTATTTCCGCCTACGACGGGCGCATTTCCATGGCAACGAAATCCACGAACACCCGCGTATATATTTCAGTACCCCATGGCGGCGTTCCTCATAATTACATCAAGCTAGCTCCAAAGGGACGCGGGCGCTTGCGAACTCTGCCTCCGCCCCCGCTACCCTGCCTCCGCCCCCGCTTCTATCACGCGCACCTTTAGACAGCCTGAGGTTACAGCCTAGGAACTGCGAGCTCACTTTGCGTATTTCTCTGATTCATTGCTCTTGCTTTGAATTATTGAACTTTGTGGTGTGGAACGCGGTTTCTGTCAGCCCAGTATCGCAAACTTTACACCTAAAGTTGTATACCTGTTTGCTAGAATCACAAATAAAGTTTACATAAAAAGCCTTAGTGGTAAGCTTCGGCCGTATTTGCGGTCACCCTGTGGCATGTGCGGGTTCATATTCATTGGGATTTTCCGAATGGTCTACATCTCTTCTGGCACTTGGATTTGTATGTTTCGGCCCTAAATAGTACGCCTCCTAAGTTTTTTATTTCTTCAGTGAACCTCCTCAGGCAAGGTTTTACAAACGGCAGGTAGCATACATGCGTGATACGCGCTAGGGGTCCCGGTTTGTTCGCTGCTGTATATCCTTGTGCGCAGCCCATATCGGTGACTACGCAGCAATTCTTGCTGTAGCGGGAATTTGCGTCCATTGCTGATGTGGTGAGCAGGAAACCCGAAGTATGACATTGTTTCACACAACACAGCTTTGCCGTCGGAAGACAGTGACATCCGATTGATAGCCTCCGGCCGGAAATCTTAGGCGCGTGCCTGTAGGCTTGTGTTGCTGCACTGGCGGCTGAAATCAACAGCTATTCCTCGATATCTGCGCAGTGCATGCTGTTGTGCTCGTGAAACGCGATCGAACACCTCCTCTCTGTTTTCCTTGCTCAGCTCGTGCTTTATCTGCCGCCGCTTTTGCCTGAAGGAGAAACGTTAGGGGCTAACAATTCAACGCCTTTGGAAAGTCTGCCGTGCTGAGAACTTGCGATGTCTGAGGATAGAGGGTCGTAAACTCGTTGCGTGAATCTTAAGGCTGACGAGCCGACGTAGCCGAAGTGGGACTTGCACCTAGTAGCCAGACAAGAAGAGAAGCGTTTTTGAAAACGATAAGTTTATAAAAAGTATAGTGGGTATCGTTGTGCATAAAACACGTTTACACGAAAGCGACAGATGCGCATCGCGTTCATGTAAGCCATGGCAATTCGCTAGGAAGGCGCATTGCACTAATACGTCAGACAGGGGTGGTTTTGCGAGTCCCGGTCAAATCACAGGCCGTAAATCACGAGGAGAGTAACGGTGGCCTCCCGTCGTGCGAACTCCGGGCCTGCCTCTTTCGCTAAGGGATTCATGTTAGCGCAAAGCAAAAAATAAACACTCGAGAAGGACGTGGGAGGGAGCAGAAAGGTCAGGCGCTGAAACCTCTCTGTTTCCTCCCACTCTTTCTGTAGTCTTTGTTTCTTTGTTCGCGCTAATATGTATCTCTTTATATAGTGGTTCATGAAGGAGAAAAAGGTGGTAATTTTTGTCTCCCGTGCTTGAGACACGGCTTGGCGCATGTATCCCTCTGACATCAACGAACTCGGCTAGCAACAAGTCTCACTAGCTCGCTATAACCTGACACCACATGGCCGCTGCGGTGTAATGCGCTGGGAAGGCGCATCGCACAAATGCGCCAGGCAGGTGTGGATTTCGAGGGGTAAGTCGACTCATGGACCACCTTACACAATTGAAGGGGAACGCCGGCCCCCCGTCGTGTCGGCTTCGAGTGCACCTCTCCGATACTATACGACAGCTGCGGGGGCAGAAAGCGAGGACTTCTCGGGATTCAGTGAGACAAGTTCTTTTCTTCAACATCCTTTGGAACTATTTTGTATTATGGCGAATTGATACTAACCAGCTGAAGTTTCAATTCAAATGAAATAAATGACGGTACGTATAGCAGGGAAAACTGTGCTGCTTAGGCAGTTGGCACGGGTTTGACACCGTGGGTCAGAGCGGCAGCGTTGTAGCACGCAACTGCCAAACTACCCGTCTTTCGAACATTCGGAAGCTTAGGTTACATTCGGAAGCATATGTTACACAGTGAAGGAGGAGCACACCTAGTCAAATAGAATTTTTCTTCTCCTACAGACGAACGAGAAGTTCTGTCGGGTATAATGAGGGGAGGAGGAGGGAGGTGGGGGGGGGGGGAGGTGTTACACACAACCACTGGGCGCGTTTCTTCCACGGGGGAAGGAAGGAGGACATACGGGTTTGCTTACACCCCGTGTTGCAGGACAGGGTAAAACTGAGCCGTGTTCCCAACAAGGGCCGCAGAAATAGCGTCACGGCCATTTACAGGGTACTATCACAAACGGCAGGGTTTTGACAACGGGAGAGAGATCACTGCTATCCTGGAGGCCGTCTCGTCTTTATTCTTTCTTTTTCTTCCTGTGAGACCACCCTGTCTCACGTTCCAGCACAACTGCAGTGACAACGATGTCTTCTGGATACTTTTGCCGCAGGAAGTTCGCTGTCAATTCTACAGCGTAAATATATATATACGACTACGTCTGAATAACCACAAAGCTCACGCGCGCACTCTGCCAAATCTCCCTTTCTCTAAACATCTGAGTTTGCCAGAACACTCATTCGACAAAATACGTGTCACCCTCCTGCAGTCAGGCTTCCGCAGTACTCGTGAACGGGAACAAAGAAAGTCCTATTTCATCCACAAATTTGAAACAGTGACACACGGCATAAATGAAACATGGGGAACCTCTCGTTTCTTCGGTCGTGCAAAAGTTAGTAGACGGGAAATGAATCCTGACATGCAATTCGTGCCGGATGCTAAAATGGAGTACCGAACAAGTATCTGGGGGAGCGGACCGACCGGACACCTTTGCGTATTCTGTACTTATGTGTATTTTTTTGTTGACATGTTCTTCTTTTTTATGTTTTATCTTTTCTCGACTTTTCAGTATTCAGTGTATATCTTTCCCACATCTGACCTTTGCCTTTTTATTATTATATGGGTCATTCCATGCCGAATCACCCAGCGTTTTTCCGACCATCACAAATATGGCTGAAAAAATTTCCACGTTTTTCTTGAAGTTCAAAACTCGTTCTGCTCGTTTATTTCTGTTGCCAAAAATTTTCCGGCCTGTTTGTGAGAGTCTGTAGTTTTGCGAAGACTGAGCTAAAGGGCATCAAACAACATTTTTTTGTAAAGGGCGTTTATAGGATGCACTCGATAAAATGGTATTTCCGGCAAGCTAATGAAGTGATGTAACTGTAAAAATAATGACTTTTTTATGTATATCGATTCTTCGAGGGCTTTTCGCACAAGCAAAATTGAATAAAGTTGCAAAGTTTTGATATTTTTTTCCAGGAACAAGGCAAACTCAAAGGGTAGAAATAATTATATACTGGAAGCCTGTTCGACATACTACAAAAGAAAAATAATTTACTCGCTGAAGGTGTAGCAAATCGTCTGAAAAAAAATTGCGAATTTCACTTTTTTTGAGAAAAGCTCTGTATTCATCGTCAAAAAACTTGCCTTGGTGGTCGGACTAAAAATATGCACGATACTTAATTTGAAAGCTCTATGTATTAGCTGAACATAAGCAAGTTACAAAAGGGTATGATTTTTTTAACTTGATAAATATTTTTTTGAAATTTTGTATCTCCACCAGCTTTTCGCCGACGTAACTCAAGCGGCATGAAGCACTCGCAAGGCAATCTTCAGCCCATGCCCACTCACCTGGGATGCAGACGTCAAACATGGTGCTGTCTATAAAGTAATGGAAAAGGAAATGGGGTTGCTTTATAGACAGCACCATGTTTGACGTCTGCATCCCAGGTGAGTGGGCATGGGCTGAAGATTGCCTTTGCGAGTGCTTCATGCCGCTTGAGTTACGTCGGCGAAAAGCTGGTGGAGATACAAAATTTCAAAAAAATATTTATCAAGTTAAAAAATCATACCCTTTTGTAACTTTGCTTATGTTCAGCTAATACATAGAGCTTTCAAATTAAGTATCGTGCATATTTTTAGTCCGACCACCAAGGCAAGTTTTTTGACGATGAATACAGAGCTTTTCTAAAAAAAAAAGTGGAATTCGCAATTTTTTTTTTTCAGACGATTTGCTACACCTTCAACGACTAAATTATTTTTCTTTTCTAGTATGTCGAACAGGCTTCCAGTATATAATTAATTTCTACCCTTTGAGTTTGCCTTGTTCCTGGAAAAAAATATCAAACTTTGCAATTTTATTCAATTTTGCTCGTGCGAAAAGCCCTCGAAGAATCGATATGCATAAATAAGTCATTATTTTTACAGTTACATCACTTCATTAGCTTGCCGGAAATACCATTTTATCGAGTGCATGCCATAAACGTCATTTGAAAAAAAAAAAATTGTTGTTTGATGCCCTTTAGCTCAGTCTCCGCAAAACTACAGACTCTCACAAACAGGCCGGAAAATTTTTGGCAACAGAAATAACGAGCAGAACGAGTTTCGAACTTCAAGAAAAGCGTGGAAATTTTTTCAGCCATATTTGTGATGGTCGGAAAAACGCTGGGTGATTTGGCATGGAATGACCCATATATATATATATATATATATATATATATATATATATATATATATATATATTTATTTATTTATTTATTACGTTTTATTCGTTTTAGTCTTATCTTCTTCCTTTTCATTTTTCAAACGGGATAGGCTCACCCACACTAGATTTTTCAACCATAGGCGCCTCAGAGAGCCGCACTAACAGGGCAGGATTCCTGCACCCACGCCGCCACATTGACATAGACATGAGGGTTGAACTGTAGTTCTCAAACGGCCTCGCGCGCATGCACAATCTTTGCCCCCCCCCCCCCCCCCCCCGCCACACACAAACGCAACGGCTAAGCGACAAAAGAACACCGACCCTTTTTCCCCCCTCTGGAAGTAACCGCAAAAGGCTCGGGGACCGGGGCTTGCTTTGCCATGGATGCACCCCTCGCAGCGAGTAATTGCTGCCGTCCAAGCAAAGGAACAATGCCCCCCGCGACCTTCAAAGGCGCGTCGCGGAAGCCGCACTATGCGCTTTGTTTCCTTTCTGCCATTTCTATTTTATTTTATTTTATTTATTTACTGTTATTTATTTATTTTTTTCCCGCCCGTATCTACGGCACCTGCCCCACTCCGCCGAAACGGCGCTTTTTTCCCCGTTTTCTTGTTTGCTTGCTCTAGCGAATGAGCCGAGAGGAACTGTTTGCCGCACTATACGTCACCACTGTCAACTTGACTTATTTATTACTTTCTTCCTTTCCTTCCTTCAACTAAGAGTGACCACGACGATTTGGGATGTTCGCACAGCGCCGTATTCGCTCATAAGCCCTCATTGCTCATACACCGAAACAACGCAGGGTTTCTAGGTTCGGTGAAATATTCTCAGAAAAGTCAGACACGCGTGCTAAGCAATTTTATTTACGTGCCGCTCGGGGTCCGAGCTTTATCTAAAGAAGCTTAGACCTCCAGCGAAACGTAAAATAAAATTGCTTATATATATATATATATACGAGAACAGGACTTCCGTGAGCATTTGCAAATCATACATAAAGTGTGAATAGAAGCCCTCATGTCACCATAATTATTTGGACAATAATTACTGCATAATTATACCGTTCTCTCTGCAAAATATTGCTGTCAATTCTATCTCGAGAGAAATAAAATCTTCAGTACATAGTGTCAGGGTGTGTAACGGCATATAGAGTGGTAGACGTAAGTGGCCGTTTACTTGAGGAAGTACATAGAAATGGAACAAAGGAAAAGGAGAGTTTATTATGATGACCGCTGCCTAGCTCAAGCAGATGACTGCGTAGTGACAATCAGTAAATGAGGTAGGAGTAAACCACAGCGACAGAGGGGATTATTTACATATGTACACTGTACACGGAAGGATGTGATGTCTCATGGTTCGCTTGTGATGTGGCCTCCGCGATAGAGCTTGTCACCCAACCCCGCATTCCGGCACTGTATGTCACGGAGAGCAGCTGGCCTGGCAGCCTACGTGAGCGGTTTGCAGCGCAATTGTTCCTCCCGTGGAAAGAGCCGCACCGCTGGGGAAAGCGACAAGTGAGCTAGGGTCATCACAGAAGGAGCGATAGAAAGAGGCGTCGTTGAAGGGGAGAAAAGAAAAGCAGCCCTTGCGGCAGCCAGCGTGGCTCAGCGCGTAATAGTTATACTACCAAGAGAGAGAGGCACCTCTTTTCTGGACTGTTGCATGGGAGTACGAAGGTTCTCTGGGCCATGCATTTTTTTTTGGGGGGGGGGGAGCGGGAGGGAAGGAGGGGGGGGGGGGGCGTCAAGCACATCTGAAACTTTTCAAAGGAGCAGCGGCGCCCCTGAAAAGAGTGGATTAGTTGCAGCAGGGAGAGGCTCTTCGCTGTCGCGACGGCCAGAGAGCGCATTTTCCTCTCTTTTTTCCAAACGTGACTTGGTGGCGTCTTCTGGTGGTTCAGAATGAAACTACACTGCAGTGGTACCCCCGCCTTAACGCGTCCTTGCAAGTGGAGCATACCATGAATTCACTGTAGTTGCTGTTGCTAGTCCCGAACTCTTGTTGGAGCACGCGACGCGGGTTCACCGCGCGTCTGCAGAATATCGTTCCTCGACGCCGAGTGAGAGAGTGCAAGAGGGAGAGGCCACAGCGTCTTACCCAGCCCCTTACACAGGCCCGAACGCGCTAGCGCGTGCCAGCGCGTTCTTACTAGGATACAACGCGTTGGTTCATCGCGCGTCTTCAGAATCTCGTTCCTCGACGCCATCACGTGATTTGTGAGAGAGTGTAAGGGGGAGAGGCCACTCGTCTTACCCAGCCCCTTACACTGGCCCGAACGCGCAAGCGCGTGCCAGTACACATGGTTTTGTCTGCGTTACGCCAAGCTAGGACAGCATACGGCAGCCCGGGTCCCTAAAGTGCTCTGCACGTATCATCATCAAGACGGTCGAAGAACAAGAGGAAGAAGACTTCTCCTTGGCGCGAGCGCGCGCTCAATATGTTACAGATGACTTGCTAGGTGGTAGAAAGCGGACCGTCGCCAATGGAACCACAGACACAGCCCAGCGCAAAAGCTGCTTCGCATCTAAAAAACTGGGGAGGTGCGAAGCATGCAGTGCTTTGAGAGAGATTGCTTTGATGAGGCACTAGTGGTGCCAAGCCTGAAACCGGGCATGTAGGGAAGGGTAAAGACAAAAAGAGAAATCTCCAACCAGAAGGTTTCCGCTCCACTAACGTCTTCGGAAAACTGCGTCGGAATGCAGCTTACCCTAAGGTGCTTCTTCTTGCATTTCTTTTTTAGATGCGAAGCAGCTTATTGCCGAGTTCAATCCGGTGGTGTGCGTCCGGACCACCCTTACTGCGCATGCGCAGACCGTCTCTACACACCTCCTCTCCCCTTCCCCTTTCCCCCTCCCCTCCGCTCTTCCTCTCCACTCCCCCTCTTGCGCGCCTGTCGACCGCGTTCCCCGCTCGCCCTGTGACAGGGGCGTAACCAAGGGGGGAGGGGTTCAAACCCCCCCCCCCCCGAAATATTTCAGTTTTGCTTGCGTATATGGGTGATTCCACGAGAGATCGAACATGCCTGTCCGGTCGCAATTTTCGTTTTGCCTGGGTTTTTTATATGTTATGTGGGCACATTCAAAGTGCACGGAACTGAAAATTTTATTTCCATGAAACGCTCCCAGCGCTCCAAAAAAATATTTGAAGGTGGCGGCGCGGGCCTCCTGTTTTTGCTCACTGCAATGTTTTCGGATTTCACGGCCGAATTTAGCGCGAACTATAAATCATGTGTCGAAATTTTTTTTGCTGGTTTTAATACGCATTACTGTGAATTACCTTCAAAATTAGCTAGCGCGAAAATCGACAAGGACTGAGAAGGAACACTGATGTACAGGACAGGCGCTACTCGCAACTAAGCTTTATTCAGAAACGTCTTCCTACATATATACATAGCCGAGTGGCGCGCGCAGGCGCAATGCACATGACAGTCGACAATACTAATCGGGATCGGGATACCGAAACATATTCCATCATAACCAAGTATCTAAGAACAGTCTTTCCTTACTGCGCAGAACAACAGAAGTGTCACTGATACATTCACGGTCTTTCTTTTTAATATGATAAGCCTCCATTAGTTCTCTCGCCAGCGCATTCCCACTTCTGCCCAGAATTCGAATGCTAGACAGCACTGGCTCACAGGCTCACAGGCTCACTGGCTCACAGGCTCACAGGCTCACAGGTATCCCGATCCCGATTAGTATTGTCGACTGTCATGTGCATTGCGCCTGCGCCGCTTGCGGCCTGAATGTCCAACGAGACGGAATGTACAACGAGACTGAATGTCCAATAGTGGACATTCAGTCTCGTTGGACATTTCGTCTCGTTGGACATTCCGTCTCGGTTGGACATTCAGTCTCGTTGGACATACAGTCTCGTTGGACATTCAGTCTCGGTTGGACATTCCGTCTCGTTGGACATTCCGTCCCGGTCACAAATTTCACTTTTCCGTTTTCGTTCCACACATCCCAATATTTGCTGTGAAAATTTTCCGAATGTGTCCTAACATTTGCGACGTGCGTGAAAATAAATTCGTTTCGTCGTGATAGGACGTGGCGCTGAGACTGCGTATTACGCACGGCAAGGATATATATATATATATATATATATATATATATATATTATATATATATATATATATATATATATATATATATATATATATATATATATATATATATATAGAGAGAGAGAGAGAGAGAGAGAGAGAGAAAGCGCAAAGACACGAGGGAATAAAATAGGAAACAAGACGCAAAAAAGAAGTATTTAAAAATAAGAAAAAAATATTTAAAGAGCTCCCTTTTGCACCCGTTTGCTCGTGTTCATATAACTTGATGCCTTTTCAACAAATCGAGTTGAAAGTTTGCGCTTTTCATGCTTTTGTTATGTGCATCCTCCCTAAAAATATGTACCTGTAACTTTACCACAGTTTAACAATATACAAAACCAAATAGCCCGGTACCTCACCTTGTTGAGTAATCGATTAGCTTTCAGTTTTTTCTCGGTAATCCGTTAGTTTTTTTTAAAAAGGTAATTGTAGTCGCTGACGCTCTTTCACTGTAATGCGTACAAATCTGTTCCCGACCCAGTTTTTTTTTTCTTTTCACTTGAGCTTCACAGCACTAATATCGACATCATTGGAAGAGTAATAGAAAAGCTCGTGTTCAGGCCGTTTCTGAAAAGTCCTCAAATGATTTTAAACATCACAAAAACGGTTTTATTGTCGCCAACGGTTACCTGTATGCTATGTGTTGTAATGAAAAATTATTCACGCGAAGCACTTTGCAAAACGCGAGCAAGATTGGCTACTTCGGCAATAAGCTCAGAAAAAAATGAGCAGTTCGCAGCGGATGGCCTGATGTTCTCTTGACTGGCCATGTGCAGCGGAGGTGTAGGTCACCGCTCATTGCACGTCACTCTAATGTGGTGTGGCGTCACTAAAACTTTCGTTACGCTTCCTACACAGTGACGTCGGTGTCAGTCGCGCTAGCGATGGGTTTCGATCGCGAGAATGAGCATTTATACAGACTTTGGAAGTGAGTTAAAATATAATCTAAACGTTTGCTGCGTGCAACATTTCGTGCTGAGCATCCTTGCTTACAGAGAAACCCTACAGCAGGCTTTTTATAGCCTCAAAATTTGGTGACACCACCTCTTTTTCCTAGACCGGCCTGCAGTTCTCTTGTACTTGAAATGCCATGACATGTTTCCATCAAGGTAGTCAAAACTAAAACTGATATCCCACACTCAGCATGCTTCATAATCATTTCGTGGTTCTGGCGCGTAAAACCCAAGAATTTAATTTTAAAGGAAAATTTCCTCCCTAGCTTCTTCGACCCGCATTCTTTAAGAGGAAAGAATTGTTCTACGGGCTCGTAGAAAGCCAACACTCAAGCCAAGGAAAGCATACGTACATTATTTGTTGATCTTTTTAACTGTAGTGTAATGAATATGACCTAAATTGAAAGGACTTAAATGGAACGAAAAGCACACTTTCTTTCTGTGGGATTCGAACCCACAACTTTCGCATTACGCGTCTGATGCTCTAACAATTAAGCTACGACGGAGGGCGCTCCCTCGTCCACTTTGTTGGGTATTTACGTGAGCTTGATCCCTGGGAGTGTTAGCAAGCGCAAATCATCGCCGTAATTATAAGGTTGCGGGTTCGGATCCCACCGATGGAAAGGGTGTTTTTTCGTCTACTTGGATTCCGTTGCATATGGGTTATAATTATTACATCGCAGTTAAAAGAAGCAACAAATAATGTCCCCAATGTTTTATTTGGCTTAATTGGCTGCTGGTTTTCTAACAAATAACTGAGTCTCTCGAACTATTCTTCTTTCGCACTTTCATAGCAAGGGATTCGTCCTGCCTCGTGACGCTTTCTGGCAAAAATAGTGTTTCACACTCGCCCCCTTAGCTACGAGTGGCGCTGGTAACACTCTCAGGGACTAAACGCAGATAGATACCGCACAGAGTGGACGAGGGAGCGCCATCTCTCGTAATCCTTTAAGGGGCTGTGATGTCCGATTTATGACAAAGATAAACAGGAACAGCAAAATATGCAAATAACCCAAATAAAGCATTAAAGTAACATATTCAATATACATATGAAAACTAAAAATACAAAATAGAAATAAAACTAACAAAACTTGAAATTATGGTAAATGCAGTAAAGCGAATACGGAAACAAAAATACGACGCCCGACGCCACAGACAGTCAATATTTGCAAAACACACACAAAAAAATGCGATCTTTCGTTAGGCTATCTTAACCCAATGAATCAGTTGTCTGAGAAATTTCAAACGAGGACACGTTTATCTCTTCTAAATTGGACATTCCGTCTCGTTGGACATTCAGTCTTGTTAGACATTCCGTCTCGGTTGTACATTCCGTCTCGTTGGACATTCCGTCTCGTTGTACATTCCGTCTCGGTTGGACATTCAGTCTCGTTGGACATTCAGTCTCGATGGACATTCCGTCTCGGTTGGACATTCCGTCTCGTTGGACATTCAGTCTCGCCGGTCACGTGACCCATTGGACATTCAGTCTCGTTGTACATTCCGTCTCGTTGGACATTCAGGCTCTGAATCCGCCTGCGCGCGCCACTCGGCTATGTATATATGTAGGAAGACGTTTCTGAATAAAGCTTAGTTGCGAGTAGCGCCTGTCCTGTACATCAGTGTTCCTTCTCAGTCCTTGTCGATTTTCGCGCTAGCTAATTTTTGAAGATTATGAACCAACTAGCCCAACAACGTATACTCTTAAACTGTGAATTACATCCATGCTTTTTTTATGCCGTCCTCAAAAAGAAGAAAATGTGAAAAAATCGCAAACACGGCCGAAATGAAAAAAGGGTCCTAAGTTTGAGACGCCTTGGCGCCTTTGCTACTTCAAGCAGAAACTTGAAAACAATGTCAACTATTGAAAAGGGCCTTTGCAACATTTATACGGAAGTTCATTTTCTTACGGGCAGCGCAAAAAAAGAAAAAAATAGTTAAAGGGACACTAAAGGCAAATATTAAGCCGACGTTGATTGTTGAAATAGTGGTCCAGAAACCGTGCTGCTTTTGTGCCAAGGAAGTGCTTATTTTGAAATAAAATCACGTTTTTAGTGGTCCGCATTGCGTTAGCGCGCTTCAAATCTCCCGCCTGAAAATACGACTCTCCTACGTCACTGCTGCCGTGCCCAACGTTGCCCGCTTTTACTGCGCGGTCGCCGACACTAGTGGCAGCCGAGCGGAAGTAGCGGGACCCACAGTAGCAACAACGGCGCTGCGGCAAAGACTTGCTCGGATGGGCACATTCAAAGCCGTCACCAAGTTGCGGTTGGTCTCGTAATCCTCAGTACGAAAGTGCAGCGAGCACACACGCAGAGGTTTTGACTGTTTAGCACACTGGCGCAATGGCATGACACTAAGCCACTTCGAGCGTAAGGGTTCATTCCGCGGCACCCAGTGAAAAGACACACCGGTTTCTTTGCTGCAGCACTGGCGTTGTGCACCATTCGGGCATCCGCCAATATCACACGCATGCGGCATTTTGTCGAACTTTCTGTCAGAGCGACTTTCACGAGCGCGCAAAACACGCACGGCAGTACGCGATCCCGAAACTACCACTGAGACGGGCGAGGCACAGTTCGGCGAAAACGGAACCTTTTAACCACGCGCGCCGTTCCCCATGGCAACGCCACGGAGGTTTTGTTTTCCATGAATCAAGCGGAAACGAACAAACAGCATTTTATTACGTCTTTTGATGCTCGTAATGTTCTTTTTTTACTGCTACTAGTTTGATTACTAGTGATTTATTGTAGGCCGACTTCCCTACGTCATCGGGATCACTTCGAAAATGTCCCACTCGTGGCACTCATCATGTGATACATTTAGCTTAATTTCTCGGTAAGTAGGGCACTGCTGTTGATAATATTGCCATTTTAGAAGTTGTCATACATTGGGCTTTCACTCTGACATAAATTGTTATTTGCCTTTAGTGTCCCTTTAAGCGAGTTTTTTTCAAAAAAGTATATTTCAAAAAATAAAATAAGAAAAAACTCCGGTCTCAATTTTGACGAAAATTTTTTATCGAAGAGCGCTTATGTCAGTGAACACACGGTTTTAATATCATATGTCCTCATTTGCTTTGTTTACGAGATATAACTGGCCAAAATGACCCTTGCTGTATGTGCTAACTTCAGTGCGACTGATGGTTGCCATCAGCTTGCATTGTGCGTAAAACTCAGTTTTAGTTATTCTGCTGCAGCAAAACCTTGCTCTGGTGGCTTTTCGTGAAGAAAAATGTGTTCTCAGATTTTATTTGGTTCTAGCTTGTGCAAAAGTGGGCTGCTGCCGGTCGATATTTTTGCCTGTCCAGTCGATATTTTTTGTTTTGCCTGGGTTTTTTATATGTTATGTGGGCACATTCAAAGTGCACGGAATCGAAAATTTTATTTCCGAGAAACGCTCCCAGCGTGCCAAAAAAATATTTGAAGGTGGCGGCGCGGACCTCCTGTTTTTGTTCACTGCAATGTTTTCGGATTTCACGGCCGAATTTAACGCGAACTATGAATGATGTGTCGAACATTTTTTGGTTGGTTTTAATACGCATTACTGTGAATTACATCCATGCTTTTTTATGCCGCCCTCAAAAATAGATAAATATGTGAAAAAAATGCCAAACCCGGTCCATATCAACAAAGTTTGCTAAGTTTGATGCGCCTTGGCGCCTTTCCTATTTCAAGGAGCCTTCGCGACATTCATGCAGAAGATCGTTTTCCTACAGGCAGCGCAAAATAAGAAGAAAATAGTTAAAAGAAGCGAGATTTTTCAAAAAAGTACATTTTCAAAAAAAAAAAAAAAACTCAGGCCTCAATTTTGACGACAGTTTTTTGTCGAAGAGCGCTTATGTCAGTGAAAACACCATGTTAATATGTATGTCCTCATTTGCTTTGTTCATGAGATTTAACGGGCCAAAATTACCCTTGCTGTGTGTGCTTACTTGAGTGCGATTGATGGTTGTCATCAGCTCGCATTGCACGTAAAACTACAGTAATTATTCTGCTGCAGCATAACTTTGCTCTGGTGTCTTTTCGTCAAGAAAAATGTATTCTCAAACTTTAATTGTGTCTAGCGTGTGCGGGGGTGGGCTGCTGCCGCTCTCTAAAGGCCTAACGGGTACGCAGTTTGCAGCTTACAACCTCAACTTACCCCGCCAGTATTCGCTAATCAAAAGCATGCGAGACACCGCGAACACATGGTTTAGGTCACTTTGTCAAAAATCTCCTGCACACAGAATAAAGCATCTGTATGCAGCGAAGGCCAACTTAATCTGTAACTAAATGCCACAATCAGCAGACGTGCTGTTATGCAGTTGTTTTCTCACTGCCTGCTTGCTTCCCTTCCATTACGTGCATTGTACGCTCTAACCATCTTCCCCATTCGACGCACACTGTGCCTAAACAACATTTGTAAAACGTTAGCTCAATGATTTCCGAGCCGTTTATTTCACTTCCCGCTATCACCTGTTTTCGGCGTCGCAGATAACGTCTTCCTGTATCATCTCGACCTTTACCTCGGCGTTTCAACAGCCAGAAAACGTGCGGTGCGGCATGATTACGCCATGAGTGGCCGAAGCTGCCCAATTTATGATGTTTTGTTGGCAGTTTACTAAAGTGCTTTCCCACGTCGAGGACAGCAGGTGCCAGACGGACATTACCCTTAGTTTTGACAATGAGTGTGGCCTACAAATTAATTATTACAGCCCAAAGCGGTTAGACACCCTTAGTCATAAAATGTTAAAGCCGTGAGCAGTTCTGGAAAGGCATTCATGACAGCTGCGCAGATGTGAGATAATTTGTGCGGCGCCGTTCAGTATAAACGTTTCGACTTGCTCTAGGTCTAGCTCTTCACTACACGCGATACGCGCAGGCCCATGACTACGTCCGATTGTTCTGTGCCGATTATTTACGCGTTCACAAAAAGAAGATTGCTGAGGAAAACGTTTTCGTTGCGCAAATTTTTTTTCTTTGCTCTTATTGTTGTTGCCTACCTCCAGAAGCTACTGTCATATGCTGAGGATCTTCGCGACACCTGCGAAGTCTGCTTGCATTGCTTTACGCTCCTCAAGGAAAACCTGTCTACATCTAACCGCGATGAGGTAGACCAGGCATTCCTTCAGGAAGAAGAAGCGATTGATATCTTGAACAGGCGCGCCCATCTTTACTCTGATGATTGTAGGCGATGGTTGTAGGCTGCAAACTGTTTACACGTTAGCCATTTAGAGGGCGGCGGCAGCCCACTTTTGCACACGCTAGACTCAAATAAAATCTGAGAACACATATTTCTTGACGAAAAGCCACCAGAGCAAGGTTTTGCTGCAGCAGAATAATTAAAACTGCGATTTACGCAAAATGCAAGCTAATAACAACCATCAGTCGCACTGAAGTGAGCACACACAGCAAGGGTCACTTTGGCCAGGTATATATCGTAAACAAAGCAAATGAGGACATATGATATTAAAACCGTGTGTTCACTGACATAAGCGCTCTTCGATAAAAAATTGTCGTCAAAATTGAGACCGGAGTTTTTTCTTATTTTATTTTTTGAAAATGTACTTTTTTGAAAAAACTCGCTGCTTTAACCATCTTTTTCTTTTTTTGCGCTGCCCGTAAAGAAATGAACTTCCGTATAAATGTTGCAAAGGCCCTTTTCAATAGTTGATATTGTTTTCAAGTTTCTGTTTGAAGTAGCAAAGGCGCCTAGGCGCCTCAAACTTAGGACCCTTTTTTGATTTCCGCCGTGCTTGCCATTCTTTCACATTTCCTTCTTCTTGAGGACGGCATAAAAAAAGCATGGATGTAATTCACAGTAATGCGTATATAAACCAGCAAAAAAAATTTTCGACACATCATTTATAGTTCGCGCTAAATTCGGCCGTGAAATCCGAAAACATTGCAGTGAGCAAAAACAGGAAGCCCGCGCCGCCACCTTCAAATATTTTTTTGGCGCGCTGGGAGCGTTTCTTGGAAATAATATTTTCAGTTCCGTGCACTTTGAATGTGCCCACATTACATATAAAAAACCCAGGCAAAACAAAAATTGCGACCGGACAGGCATGTTCGATCTCTCGTGGAATCACCCATATATACACGCACACATACAAACGCACGCACGAACATACATAAAGTATGGTTGAAGCCCCCCCCCCCCCCCCCCCCGAAAAAAATTTCTGGCTACGCCTCTGCCCTGTGAGAATTAACGGCCAGGCTAGAGGGAAGACACGACGCGCGTAGCGTTCCTCTTCGCGTTCCACGACGCTTTGAATGGATGGATGCAGCTTACAGCTCGGGACTTCGCCCCAGCTTAAGAACCTGACGAGTTAACTCCTAAAAAAAATTACGCCATCTCCCGCTCAAGCTTACCATCTCCCCGCTGCTTCGCATCCACACATGGTTCCCTTTACCGGGAGATGGTGTAATTTTTCTTATTCTTCATCGTCCTTTTCTGCTTCGCCTTCTTTTTCTTCCTCTTCTCCTTATTCTTTTTCTTCTTTTGCTTCCTCTTCTCCTTCTTCCCTACATGTCCGGTTTTAATTCAGTCCTAAGGTGCTGCTTCTTTTTTACAGCTTTCTCTTCTTCTTCTTCCCTACATGCCCGATTTCAGTTCCCTCCGCCATGCAGGGAAGGGTGTTAGCTCCACTAACGTTGTCGGCTATTTGTTCGGCAAACTGTGGCCTTCCTAATTTTTAGTGGACCGGTGGCGAGTAGTGGGATTCACCAAATTTCGGTGGCGCTTACCCGTTTTATGATGGACCGTGACTAGATGACACACCATGACGGCATTAGACGCCGACAAGCTCAGCCCGTAAGGTGCTTCGCACGTAAAAGCGATAGGCTGCGATAGATCGTGCAGTGTTCCTCTTCAGTGTAGTGTGGCAAGTTCTACGATGTAGACAGCTGAGCAAGTTGGTGACTAGTCACCGTAGCGTATGCCTGAAGCAGCGCACTGCACAAAGCAAAGTTAAGAGTGCAAAAAAAAAAAAAAAACAGTGCATGCTGTTTATCTGTGTTTTCACCGGTCTGTGCCTTTCTTTGTGCTGCTTCACACGCACGTTATGATAGGATAGGAAATCAGGTGCAAATGGTCTAACCTTCCTGCTTTCCTTTTTCACTGATCATATTGTCAAGTGGTTGCGACGGTGAAGAAGGCTGCAGCAAGACTGGGAAATAGACAACTCTTTATTTGGGCGAACTTGTACCCGTAAAATAAAAACTCCAGCGATTCACGCTGTACACTGATAGCGCCGAGAACAGTCGCGGCCGTCGAGAAATCTGATCAGCGCTAAGAAACGTCGGCAGGGGCACAGCCAGAATTTTTTTTTTTGGGGGGGAGGGGGGTTCCACCTTACTTTATGTGTGTTCGTGCGTGCGTTTGTATATGTGCGTGTATATATATACATGCAAAATTGAAAAAAATTCGGGGGGATTTGAACCCCCCCCCCTATCCCCCCTTTTCTACACCCCTGCACGTCGGCATTTATATATGTGGCATCGAAGATTCGACGCTCATCGTTGGTGACCGCGTTTGTTCCAGAATAAACTCTACTGTTCGCGTTGCGCGCTCGAGCTTATCGGAACAATCTATGATAATCGGGGATGTTCGACATGCCGGCGTGGTGCGCGCAAGACAGTGGTTACACGTGTAAAGGTACGTGCACACTGGCGGGAAGCATGCCGCGGCGGCGTCCCGCCCGTCGGCGCCTCCGCGCGGCAAGCAGCAACACGCTGTCCACATTGCCGGCGCGAGAATCACGAGACAAGAACGGGCATGTCGAGGAGCGCGCACCCGCCGGCTTGCTGCCGGCTCGCGATTTCTCCCCAGAAAGACTGAGAGGAGCTGCGCGGGTGAGGAGAACATGTCTGGTTGCTATGACGACAGCCCGTGTGAGAAGGAAGAGGAGCAAAGCGGGCGCTGATTGGTGGTTTGCTTGCGCGGCAGCCGGCGGTAGCGGCGAAAATAGGTTAGTAATAAGACAAATATTTAGGAAGCCCGAGGTAAAATAGAGAGGTGGTTGTGTATCAAACATCCACATTGATCGAGTCGGCGGGAGAAATATTTTGACGCTCCGCGGGAGAAAGAGAGAAAAGCCCCTTCCTAACATTTTAAGGCATCCATTATTATAATACAAATTTAATTTCGAGCGAGCGGTGAGCGCCCACATAATAATATATTTGCGGGCGGGAGAGTGCCGCGCCGCCAGTGTGACCAGACCGGAAAACAGAGCAGACCCCGGTTCGTACCTTGTGTTAATATTCTAACATCAATTCTTTGGGATGGAAGTGAAAAGTACGGGTCCTGTTATGGCCCACTCACGCTTGATATAATTAATTCGGCACGGGATCCTTCAAATCGCTGATATGTAAAATTCGCCAACCCCATTCTTGTTTGCCGACGCGTTTTCCATTCTCGGTATAGTGAACTATAGTCACATACAACTGTAGAAGGCAGCGGCATTTCCTCCTCAAAGGCGGATGAAAAAAACCCCGTGCACCAATGGGCGCGCACTCGGTACTGACGTCATGAGCGGGGCGGCCTGTGGCTTCCGCCTTCGGAGAACATGGGCGCGTGCATGAGCGGGACATTTCTTTAGTCGCGGAGGCGATCGGCTGCCGCGCTTCGGTCGTCTTGGCGGGGCCTCTCCTGCCTTCTAAAGTTGCATACGACTCTAGAAGGTCTCTTCTAGTTCACTATAGTTCTCAGGCTGCCGTGCGCAAGCGATTTCGTTCGCGCACGTCAGCCGTTCTTTGCCGTTCGTAGAATTGGCCCGAGACCCATTTTCTCGCCGTTCTCCGACTGCCGGAGAGCGACGTGGCCAATCAGCGACGGAGGAGCGGTTGCCATGAGTACGCGCGCCGCGTTGTCTGCTTTCGTCTTTCCGCGTCGTCTGCGTCTGCCGCGGGACGCTTCGAGCTGCTTGCTTTTGCTCTGCATTTCTCACGCTAGAAGTGCGAATGTCGTCCGTGTCGTTTCCAGGAGAGGTTGCAGCAGTGAGTAGAGCGTTTCAGTCTGTCCGGTATTAAAAAAAGCATCGCGTAAAACCAAATGACGTGTCCTTATAAGCTGGCGCCAGGTCAAGTGGCGCAAACCCGTAATCTAAGTCCTCCGAGATTTCGGAAGCGCCCATCTCGACTCGCTAAGCCTACAGCATCGACAATTTGGGTATGGCTCTCAAAAACGGGGCCGAATCAGCACGAATACTTTGGTGTCGAAGCTTAAGGACACGAATCTAAAGCAAATGCGGGCATCAGTTCGGAGCTTACAAGCTACAGAGCGCACGGCGGCCACTTGCTAGATTCTAGGTGGACGACAACCGCTGTTGGCACTGCGGCCATGTTTTTCGGAGGCGCGAATGGCTCGCCGGCGAAGCTTGCCGTGCACGTTGGGCAGCTCTCGCGCGTGTGGCGACGGCCGACGTTCTGCGGCACCGCGCCGTTGCGGCAGGCTTGCCGCTAGCGTGAGCGGGCCATTACATGAAAATAGAAGAAGCGCGCATGGCATTGCCCTTCTCTGAAAAAGCACCGTCCCGATGCTGCAAAAAAGATCGTTGATCCCTCTGTCACAGCAATCGGTATAACATGAAAGTGAAACGTGTAGTAACAGAGGTACCTTATTGTTTATAGTGCACTGGTATATGGAGAGCTTGTACAATGTATAGTGTTGTTTGACACATATAGCATGGCTTGATGTGGACGAATCCACATTGACGTCTAGTGGCACATCGCCGTACCGACCACTAACGCCCATGATCATGATTTAACCCTTACAGTCGCTCAAGTTGTCAAGATATACCTCGACACCGCATATGGTGAATCCCGCGCAAAGATTGCATCAACAACCACATAGTAAACACCGATAGTCGACATGCGCTCCTTCAAAGCGTCGTGAAACGCGACGAGCCAGTGGCGTAGGCAGAAAGTTCTATTGGGGGGGGGGGGGGTGGCAGACAGGTAAGGTTGGTCGACATGGGGCCCAGGCAGGTAAGTGTGGTCGAAGTGTGGGGGGGGGGGGGTGTTGCATGGGCCCGGTGCGCCCCCGTTTCCTGGCTACGTCGCTGCGACGAGCGTAGTATCTTCCCTCTAGCCCGGCCGTTAATTCTCACAGGGCGAGCGGGGAACGCGGTGCGACAGCCAGGCGAGCGTCGGAGAACTATTTTTCGATATGGGTGTATGCTATGCGCGAGGCTTGGGCTAAAGCCGCCACCTCGTGGTGTGTTAAAGCGTTGACGAAATTACGCTTGCCCTATTGGAAACGCGCCGAGTGGGACGGTCGTAGCAACGGCGCCTTGCCGGAGCTAACTGCCGAGGCAACAAAATTCTTGATTTTTTTTTTTTTAACCTGGTGGCACACATGTCACCGCCCCGTTATGAAGGGGACGCTCGTAGCACCCATCCATCCAAGAGCACCGTGAGAGGAAAGTGTGAAAGATAAAAGGCCTGTTCATGTAGCCTCCTTTATGTGTTTGGCGGTAGCTCAGTAGGCTAAACGCCCGCCAGTCATCGTCGCGGACCGAGAGGTCGTGGGTTCGACTCCAGTCAACGGAGTTTTTCTCCTTGCCATCTGATGGCGTTCATTTTCCTGACGTATTTCCGTGACGGAAATACGTCATCAAAGTATTGGTGGACCCCGGCATAAAACACGTGTTAAGAAGCACGAATTCGAAGCAAGAAACGCATAGAAAATGTGCACTTAAAGTCACTAGAACGGGAAAAGTACGGCGACCGTCCGGGCCGCCGCCATGTTCGATCCAGCGCGGCCGAAGCTTCGGCGGCCGTGGGTGATGACTTTACGTGCAATAACGCGCATTTTACGAACTGCGTGTGCTTTTTCAGCCCCGATTTGAAGGATACCGCTGTAGCCTAAATGATTAGGCAAGAAATAGTGGCGGTTTTCACTTCCTACGCACGCACGAGTGCTAACGCGATGAAAGAAATGCGAACCGCGCGGCAGTTATGTGTTCCGTGGTATGCATTTATGTTTAAGTGCTTGTAGCCTATCTGTTAATAAAACACACCATAGACGCGCATGATGTAATCAGTGATGATTCGTGACGTAGGTGAAAGCGCGACTAAAACAAATGCGAACAGCGTACGCGGGTGCCGCAACCGTGTCTCATTTCTCTTGTATCGCCTCGATACATGGTGACGTGCAGGCGTACGGAAAGATATTAAACTACATGCAGCCTCACGCAATTATATCCTGCCAAAAACGGATGAATTCAGGAAACGGTGAAGAAGACAGGAAAGTGGCTAGACTACAACTCTTTAATCAACAAAGCGGGGCTGAAATAAATAGATTCACGCAGTCTCATAATCACAATTCGCCTTCACGTCAGCCGAACTAACCAAAAGGCATAACACCCAACTGACGCGCATTACTGTATGTCATCTTCGCATTATTATTTCCTCCTCGAGATTGTAAAAAAAAAAAAATTGCAGGAAGTCTGATTCCATTCTGCGTAATACCACTATAACGCGCTTCCCTCCTCTTTGCAATGCGAAATGCCTCAAGCATTTCAGAAGCCGTTTTGTCATGACTTCTGCCCAAAACCCTGATTTCGTTCAGCACCGGCTTACATTTGCCCTGTTTACAATGAAGTACCAGATTCGATCGTGTTCTCTTTTCTAACGATTTCTAATGTTTCCAGGCTCTATGCAAACCACCCCAAATGCAGTGGCATTTCATATGGGAAACCGCAGCACCTTTTTTTTTTTATTTCGAAAGTCTGCCCTTAGGCACCTGCAGCACCTACAGTGGCGCAACAGTCCACGGCATGGATGGATGGATGGATGGATGGATGCTATGAGCGTCCCCTTTATAACGGGTCGGGGACAATTGTGCCACCAGCGCTGTTTCAACAAAGATGTGCCACCAGGCTCGACGAATAAAAAAAAAAACGTTTTCCTTTTTTTTTTATGTTGGCCTAATGCCTCTACTTCCTTCAAATCTATCTTGCTATAGGCAAAAAAACGTAAATTCACAGCCCAGTTCTGTGCCCTTTACGAGAGAACGTTCTTATTTTTCCCACTACCTATTTTTATCCTTTCTCTCTAATTTACTGCCACCAATACTCCAACCGTCTTTTACTTATTTCTATCGCGGGCGTGTTCAGCTTTCCATTGTTGTCCCTAAAACCCAAGGCTTCAGGTAGGCTCGCGCCCGACCGTACACCTGGGTGGATATCTCCACATCAGAACATGCTCCGTCGCTTCCTTATTTTCCCCACAGCATGTGCATCGCTCTTCTTCTGTACTGAATCTCGCTTTATAACTACGCATTCTAAGGCAACCCGATCTCGCTTCAAACAGTAAAGCGCTTCCCCTTGAATTCTGGTGAAATGCCTCCCTGCTCATTTCGTTTTTTTGCCCTTTCGGTACTTACTCAGAGCCGGCTTTTTCTCCATAGCTGCCGTCCAGTAAATCCTCTCCGCTTCTCTGACTTTTCGCTTAACGCTCTTTGTTGCCTTATCGCTTACACTACCGGTCGTATACTTACCGGTCCACTGCATGAGAACGCTCTTCCTATACAAATAACAGAACATCTTCTCTGCCCGTCTACTCTCCTTCATATTTCTTAGCCTTTCTTTGGACCTTATTTTGCTCTGAGCTTCCCTCGCCTCAAAACCTGCCCATTGCATATCGCCCTTTATCGCCCTTTACAGCCTCATTTGTCGCCTTCTCGTGAGCACCCAACGCGAGGCGTCCCACAGTCCTTTGATTTATATCCATTCCCGATTGCACCTCTGCCCTCATGCACACCACTGAGTTCCCAAAAGTAAGCCCCGGAACCATTACACCTTTCCACAGACCTCGAAGCACCTCGTACCTATTGTATCGCATCAACGCTCTGTGCTTCGTTATTGCAGCATTCCTCTTTCCATTTGATGCCGAGGCTTTTCCCTGTACTTCCATGTATCTATCACTCTCATTTACCCATACTCCAAGGTACTTGTATTCGCTTACCCTCGCTATTCCTTGGCCCTGTATTGACACCGCCTGCTCATTGGGATCATTGAATACCATCAATCCACGTTTTGTTACACTAAATCCTAGTCCTAGAGCTTCCCCTTCCCTTCCGCATATATCCGCCAGCCGCTGTATATCATCTCGACTGTCCGTAAATAAGACAATATCGTACGCGTAAAATAAATCTGGAAGCTTCTGTTCAATCATCACGCCGCCCTGTTTGTGTGACAGATGAAAACCAATATTGCTACCTTCTAGCGCTTTTTCAATACTCACCATGAACAGCATGAATAACAGCGGGAACAATGGATATCCCTGTCTCAGCCCCTTGCTAATCTCCACGTTCTCTTTGCTACTCATTCCTTCCCATTCAATGCAAACTGTATTTTCTCGGTATATCTCCCTCAAAAGCTGTATACAGTCGTCGCCTATGCCCATTCATTTCCATATATCCCACAAAATTTCCTGATTAACGTTGTCGTACGCCCGAGTGATGTCTAGAAAAGCCACGTACAAGGACCTATTTTCTATTTTAGATATTTCTATACACCGAGTAAGAACGAACAAACAGGTTACCTGTCGACTGGAAATCCATTCTGAAGTTCTCCCAAAATATCGTTATGTTCTGCCCACGTTTCTATTTTCATTTTTACTGCTTGCATCGCCAACCTCTATAGTACCGATGTAATGGTTAGTGGTCTATACGGGCGAATCTTATCCTTTGCTTCCTTGCCTTTATAGACTAAGTTCGTTCTACTTTTCCGCCAGCTGTGCAGCCTGTTCTGTGAGCATTCTTTTACGGCTTTCAGCAGTGCTTCTTTAGTGTTATGTCCTAGTTCGTTAATGAAGCTAACGGGTACCCCATCTAAACCCACGGCAGTGCGCTTTGGAATTTTTCCTTCGGCCGTTTTTCAGTTCAAATTCTCAAGTACTGGCTCTTCCTCGGTTGCTCTCTCTGCCACTGGGCAGAACCCCTGGACGCTCTTTTTTAGAATCAGCTGTTACCTTTCTGGTGTAACCTAGCGCTTCGTACCCTTCCAATTGATTTCCTGCTTCATCTACAATGTGTTGTTGCATTGTGACAGACTTCCTACCTAGCGACTTTATGTGGCTTCAAAATATCGTAGGCGCGGCCTACTTTTTTTTTTGTGAATCTCTGTCACCCAGCGTTCAGTTTCACCTTTAGTTTTTGCCTCGACTAATTTCTGTACAGTGGATATTTTTCTCTAAATATATTTCCCATATTTTGTTGACTTCGTCCTGCGGCCGCTTGTCCTTTCTTGCCCTTCTATGATTCCGTGATGTTTCACGTCGCTTCTCGATCGCTTCCCGGATTTCATTGTTCCACCAACTTTGCTCGCGAGCGCCACGAGTGGCCACTTGCGGCCACTTCATATTCAACTGGCGTGCCACGAACCGTCGTCTCTCCGTCTGCTACGCCCGCGTTGCATGCAAGTGCGTTCACGTGAGGGCGGCAAATTTGATAAAACTGCTAGGCTTTCAGAAAGTTGGGAGTGCAGGATGCTTTTAGGGCCTCACCACGAAGAGGGAGGACAACATATACGGAACCAATCATGTTTTCGATGTGACAGAAAGCACGGACGTGCGACGGAGTGTCTTGAAAAGGCCAGCGTAAACCTCGAAGCATAGGCCGTCACCATCGATGTTTGTATGCATTCTTTCTTGTCATTTTGCCTGCTTATTGTCGAGTAAACGATGACATATGTGTCTGACGTGTGTTAGATAACCCTTTGCGATGGGCGCAAGTAAAACGTACGATCGCCGAACAGCACGTGTTGCATTTTATTAATGCCTGGTAGTTCCGCGAAGTTTCCCGTTCTGTAGTTGCTCAGACTACATGAATCATTGAGTAACTTTGTCACGTGCTAGATATGCATGTGATATCCTAGCTGCCACGTAGCTCAATAAAACGGCGGCTTTGCTTTACTTTGCACAGTGATGTGAATGTTGATGGCAGTAGAAGGGGAATAAATTTAAAACTTCTCACGGTCCGCGACGCATTTTGCCAGGCATGAGGGGCTTCTTCCTAACTGTTGCTGCTTAGGAACTGCGCGTCTGCGAACTGCGCCGCTAGACGAACTGCGGTACGGTGGAAAAAGAGCAGCAGCGTACGAAGGAAAATTTTTGGCTCTGTCGATAGCTTTCCGCCAAAGAAATGCCATCGAAAGCCGGCAATGTGATCTCGAAGACTCGAGATCACGTTGCCAGCTGCCACTCGCTTCCGTAGGCAGTGTAAAAATATTAGTTAACTTGCGTGGAGCGTAAATTCACAGCGAACTAGCTACATGTACTTCATAAACGTACCCGCACAATCACTTTTTTTAAGCGGCGTACACTAATGCAGCATTCCCGCCTGTTTCTAAAGCATGGCCACGGCGGAACACTGAAACACTTTATTCCAGGTGCGTAGTTCTTATAGTTATTGTCACAGTTTACGACACAGCAATTCATACGCGACATTGGGAAGCACTGCTAACGACCTGACACGGCTCCGCTAATGGGTCGGCTGCTGCGCGGAGCACGCCACTGCCTTCGTTCACTCCCGCACCGCGGCGCCACCAGCTCAGTGCACGTTTCTTATACAACGCCAATAGCACAATTCACAAAGGTCTGGCCATGCTTCGTATCACAATGTGGCTTCTTATTTTCTATGGCGTATTTGTATGGCGTATTTCGCCCGATGCGTGCGCATAAACCACTCAGCTTCTTTGGCGCCGAGAACACTATACAGGCACGCCATACCTGACAGCAACCTTCTTCAGGCCATGCGCCACTCGTTGCGTATAGGGAACTACAGGCGGTCTCCTGTGCTCGGGCCAAGCCTTTGTGTTTTAAGTGCGGAGCACTTTAGGAACCCGGGCTGTCGTATGCTGTCATCGCATGCTGTCGTCGTCGTCTCAGTCGCTGGGCGTAACGCAGGCGAAACCAGGTATTGGCCGCGAGATCGACGTATAGGTGGCAGCACCGTAGCCGCGTTAGTGTGGAGAGGCGATCGGCGGCGCGTATACAAATGCACACAGCGGCGCTTCGTTGTGAGCGGTTTGAGCCTATTGTCGGCGAATAAAATGCGTTGATTGCAGCTGAGTGGTAATATATACGCTCTTCATTATTGAATCGATCCACGAAGATCATCCAACGTTACTATTACTAGTGAGAGAAGTGCAATCTGCCGATTGAAGTTATGCTCGCCCTGGATGACAGTCTGCGCTTACGCACTATATTACGTTTTTTGTTTTCTCTGTACGTGTTTCGCTTGCGTTTGATCACTGCTTTAGTACGACTGAAATGGTGTTTACGTCTTGTTCATTTCTATACCAGCTTATATTCATGTGCAATGAGTTCAATAGCACTGTTCATGCGAATACGCATATGCAGGTAAGAGTTTAGCACAGATCCTTCATCGATTGATTACGTGCACGACAGTGATGCAACCAAGGTCCTGTTATTTTATGGAACAAGTGCCTTTTTTTTTTTTTCAAAGTAATAATGCCCGCTGCCTTCCATCAATCTATAACACACAAACGCTCAGATAATGTAAAAAAAAGGATACGTTTTGCGTAAATTATACGACAAAAATGTAAGGAACGTTGTCGGGATTAATTTTAACATCTGGGTTCTTCAAAGCGTATCTAAATCTAAGCACACAGGTGGTTCTACACATAAATTTCGCCCCAAGTTAAAATTACGCGCGGCAGCTCCGTTTTATCACTGCCGTGTCATTCCACTGTCTGCCTTTTTTTTTTTTAGGGAACAGTTTGAGTACCGAAGTGTGAGACTTCACTTGATAGAAATATTTTCGCTGATGCGGGACCACGACCGTTAGAATAAAAGGACATCTTAAGCACAAACTACAGCTCATCATGAACTACAGTGCCGCAGTTATACACCTAACAACAACGCGAAAGTGCAAGAGCCTCGTTTTTGTTTACCACCGATCGTCGCTAAAACGCTGCATTCACACACTATTTAATGATCCTAATGCCTGGGACTATGCCACGCGCACTTTAGGATGTGCTTGAGGCAGAAAGCGGCACCAACACTGAAATGATTCTGGAGAACGTAGGGTACGACACCAACACACAGCCCTCCCGAATGTCGCACTCACTGATCTTATTACAATGCGCATGCAGCCGAGCAAGCCCATTTGCTTCTGTACACCATGCTAGGTATGCGTACGAGCAGTTACACTCGCGCTCACATAACAGAACAAACCGCCCTTTGAGAACGTGCATGACGTACGCGCACATGCAAACACGACGTGGCTAGCAGACGACGCAGGGAGCGATCCACACTAGGCGCTCTTCAGCCAGTAGCCGCCACGCGGCGACTCCGCTCGATCTCGCGGCCAATAGCAGAGCCGCTATTGCCATGTATTCGCCGCGAGATCGGGCTACATGTGGCAGCACCGTCGCCGCGCAAGTGTGGATAGGCAGTTGTCGGCGCGTACACAAACGCACACAACAGCGCTTCGTTGTGAGCGATCTGACCCGATTTCCTGCAAACAAAATGCGTTGACTGCAGCATTCTGGTAATATGTGCGCTCTTCATTCCAGAATTAATGCACGGAGGGCGCTGAACGTTACTATCACCTGTGAGAGAAGCGCATTCCGTCAACGAACAGGTTGCTCGCCTTCGGCAACAGTCGGCGTTTTCGCAATGGATGATATGCTGGTCTCGCAGCTCGCATTTGACGGGTCAAAGCGTCCGCTATCCAGCCAGTTAACGGTTGAACACCGGTGAACATTTAAACAAAAGTAACTTTAATTAGCAGGAATAGAGATACATTTCATTTAAAAGATTCACAAGCACTCGGTCCCCTGGAAAAAGCGGTGCTGTTGGTTGGGCTGGTGGGACGAGACTGCCGCTTGCGTTTCTTCTTTCGTCGGCGGCGTTTTCTCACCCTCCATGAGCCGACAAAGACGACGCCGAGCTGCACTCTGATGGTCGCACGTGTCGCCCGTTAAAGTGGGTAACAAAGGAAGGGGTTCGAAGATAAGAACGGGCCCTCCAGTCGGGACATATTTGGGGAAAGGAGGCTCCTTCGGCGGGAAAAGACGCTCCTTCGGCGGCACTTCAATGGCAAACACACACAGCCCATGGCCGCTCTCTTCAAGAGGGGACAGAAACCTCCCCGTCTGGTCTCTGCGGTTGTTAGGACGCCACTGTGAATTAAGGTGAAAACAAGTGCCACCACTTCTGATATCGGGACGGCAGAAGGTCTTGGTTGCCCCGTTCCTTGTTATTTTCACCTCCACCTTGCGTACCATTCCATCTGCACTGGGCAGGCTTTTGGTGACAACACCGATGGGCCAATCGTTGCGGGTTGCTTCTTTGTCCCTCAGGAGTACGACGTCTCCTTCTTTGATGTCAGATTTGGTACTTTGCCATTTTCGGCGTTGTTGCAAAGTAGCAAGGTCGTTTGTACGCAACGTTTCCAAAATTGATCAGCCATGTTCTGCGCACTTGACGCCAGTGTCGTTGTAGAGATTGGCCGTGTCTATTCTCCAGTTGTTGCGGATGCGCATCCTTTCTTCTGTGTCAGTAGTGTCGCCGGAGTAAGGATGGTGGATCTCAGGGTCAGAAGAAACCGGAGTTAGAGGCCTGCATTCATGATGGCCGCAACTTCTGCCATGAAGGTGGCAAGAATGTCATGAGTAAGCTGTTGATGGCGTGACTGCATAAGCATTGAATCAAGAATGCGGCGTGCCATGCCGATCATCCTCTCCCATGCGCCGCCCATATAGGACGCGTGCGGTGGATTGAATATCCACTTACAGCCAGTGTTGGCTAGAAACTTGCCAATTTGTGAGCTGTTGAGGCTCTCAGCATTGATTCCAAGTTCTCTGCATGCACCGGCAAAATTCGTCCCGCAGTCAGAGCGTACGAGCTTGACAGGCCCTCTCACTGACATGAACCTTCGGAAAGCATTTATGAAGCTCGACGTGTCCATTGATTCGATGAGCTCTATGTGCACTGCGCGAATGCTTAAGCACGTGAACATTACTGCCCAGCGCTTGCTGTTGGCAACACCACCTCTCGTTCGGCGGGAAGTAATCATCCAGGGGCCGAAAACATCAATTCCCACATTGATAAAAGGTGGCTCTGTGCTGATTCGGTCAGCCGGAAGGTCAGCCATCTTCTGATCGTGAAAACGCCCTCGCAGCTTCTTGCACGAAATACAAGCCTCCAACACAGATGAGATGCACCTTTTGCCTCCAACAATCCAAAATCCGGCAGCTCTCACAGCTCCCTCGGTGATGTGTCGACCCTGGCGCTGCACGCAGTCATGGTGGTAGCGCACTAGTAGCTTCGCGACATGGTGTCGGCCCGGTATTACCAAAGGGTTCTTCTCTTCATCTGGAATGTCACCCTTGTTCAAACGTCCGCCGACACGGATTAACCCATGGCTGTCTAAGAATGGGTCAAGCTTCCGAAGCGAGCTTGTTTTATGAACCGGCTCTCCTCTCTGGATGCAACGTAGCTCTTCCGAGAATACGTCCTGCTGCACAGCGTGAATGATGATGAGTTTGGCTCTAGAGAGCACCTCAATCGAATCCATTTCTTGCTGAGAGGAACTCTTTGCGCGACGGGCAACTCGGATTATGCCTGCCACCGACCGTGTGAGTGAGCTCCAGCTTGAAAACCTGTTGAATCGTTCGGCTCCGAGTTTCTGGTCGTTGGTTCGCTTCCGTCGCGAAGGCGCGGACTTTGGGGCGTATCTCCTTCGTCTTGATTAGGGTTTACGAGCGTGAAGCCTGATGATGGCGCTTCCCCTTGAGGTTTGGAGAGAAATTCAGGTCCTGACAACCAGTTTGTCCTCTCGAGCTGCGCTGCTGGGATTGGTCTGGGGGCATGGTCCGCGGGATTTTCTCCGTACGCACGTACGTCCATTGTTCAGGTCGTGTGCTGCCACGTATGCGCTGGAATTCTGTTAGCCACATACACATAAAATCTTCGAGTTTCATTGTGTATGTATCCCAGCCCTACCTTGCTGTCCGTGTAAAATGTGACAGCGCTCGGCTGGAAGTCTAAATTCCGTAGTATGACATCGGCCATTTCTACAGCAAGGACCGCTGCCACAACTCTAGCCTTGGGACTGTGTGGTCTGGTTGTGGCGCGAGCTTCGCCTTCCCCATAACAAATCCGACATTTGTGTTTTCCTTGCCTGTCGGTTACGCGTAGGTACGCTACCGCGGCGATGGCACCTGTGGACGCATCTGAGAACACGTGAATTTCTCTGGTTGCGGCTTCAGCAGTTGAGTTTGGTACATAAGGTTCTCCGCACATGAAGGTGATGAAGTGCCTGGAGAGAATTCTTCCACTCGTCCCAACTCTGTTTCCTTTCATCCGAAAGCGGTGTGTCCCAGTCATAACCTTCCGTCACGAGGTCACGGAGCAGGTTCTTCCCTTGAATCGTTATAGGTGCCACGAAACCCAGCGGGTCGAAAAGACTGTTGACGGTCGACAACACCCCTCGCCGCGTGTAAGGCCTATCTTGAAGAGGAGCTCTGAACACGAAGGTGTCGTTGCCTACGTCCCAAAGTAGACCAAGACTTCTCTGCATAGGCGATGCGTCTTTGTTGAAGTCGAGGCTCCTCAGTCCCTGCGCACGGTCTTGTGGAGAAAAGGCATTCAACACGTTCTGCCTGTTCGACGCAATTTTGTGCAGCCTTATGTTAGATGTGCAAAGCATTTCCTGCGTTATTTGCAGCAGGCTGATGGCGTCTTCCTCCACGGAAGGGACTTGAGAGCATCATCGACGTAGAAGTCTCAGCTCAACGAACCTCTTGGCGTCTTCACCAAATTGCTGGGCAGCCTCTTGAGCGAGTCCGCCGAAGCCCATATGTTGCGACAGCGGGCGAAGGACTATTGCCGAAAACGTGGACCTTCATTCGGCACTCCATGATTTCCCGGGAGATATCGTTGTCCTTAAACCAGAGGAATCTGAGATAGTTCTGATGGACTTCGCGAACAGCAAAATTGTAAAACATCTGCTCGATGTCTGCTGTTATCGCTACTGGTTCTTTGCCGGAAGCGTATCAGTATTCCCACAAGGTTGTTTGTCAGGTCGGGTCCAGTGAGAAGGACACCGTTCAGGGATACTCCCTCGTGCTGAGCGCTGGAGTCAAACACCACACGGATTTGGTCGGGCTTTTGAGGATGGTGAACGCCGAAATATGGGTAGATACCAGCACTCTTCGTCCGCGTTAGTGGTGGAGCTTCCTCTGCATGACCCTTGACGAACAGCTCTTTCATGAAGTTGACGAAGCGTTCTCTGTCTCCGGGTTCTTTCGCAACGTGCGTCGCAGCGAGTACAGTCGAGAAAGAGCTTGGTTTCTGTTGTTCGGAAGCCGACCTCTCGGCGAGCGGAAAGGCAGAGGGGCGACCCAGTTGTTGTTTGACCGTCTCGGTTTATTCCTTATCCATTATCTTGAGGATTCCCTGTCTTCTATAGAGGGGCACGCTCGTTGTCTTCTCGCGTTGTTTCGAATAGATTAGGTGCTAGGGTGTCATCTGATGGTGTTACTGATGAGAAACCATTTGGGGCCGATGTCTATCCGTAGCGCAGATACCGGCGCTTCCTTCACGATGAAATGTTTTGTGCAGGGCTGAAGAGAGATGGTCGTCCGTTGCCGAGAACGTGTGTCTTAAACACATTTATAGTACCTGTTCTGCGTGTACGACCCACGCAAACGTCTCCGACAATGACCCATCCGAGATCGAGCCTCTGTGCATAAGGAGCGTCGAGCGGCCCGTTTATTGTCTGGCGAACTTTTGAACTCTGAGTACGTCTCGGCAAGGAGAAGCAGTATTCTCTCCTCCTCTAGAGCGGAATGTGAGTTGCAATGGCTGACAGGTGAGGGTAGTTCCGTGCCGCATCTGGTGTTGGAATTTCTTCCCTGTTGTCAGGAATGTTATCGCACTCGAGAAGAGGCGGGAGGGGAAGCTTGACATCACCCATACGCTCCGTACGAAGAAGCCGTGAGCGATCTTCCAACAACTTCAGTGCTGCCGGAACAAGTACGCAGTGTGTACCTGGTGGGTGTCCCCTCCACATTGAACTCGTCGAGAAGCTCTGGCCTAACCAACGAACGGTTGCTCTGCTCATCGAGTATAGCGTATGCTCCGAGTGTCGATTCAGGCTGGGACTGATGAATCACATCCACGAGGCAGATTTTAGCACATGATCTGTAGCTATCGTTGCGCTTGCTACCTCGGTCCGCGTAGATGTGACTCTTCCTTCCGAATGATGTACAGAGCTGTTTCGCTGTCAGCAGGCTCCGGCGACTCTGAGCACGATGATGGGGGGAGTGCTGTTGCATGGTCACCACTGCTGCTATATGGCACTTCACGACCACCTGCATTGCCACTGGGTGTGGTTTGTGAATAACAGCATCGCAGGCAGATTACCCTGCGCTCTGAGGAATGTTATCGCTCTTCCAATGCTCTTTCCCGGAAAGCGCGACACCAGTTCAGGGGGTAGGTTTCTTGTGATGCGCACCATTTTTCCAAGCTCTTCGACTCGAGCAGCTCCTTTGGAGTGGTTTTCTTGGAACTGTTCGAAGGCGTGATCCACGTTTGTTTTTCTTGCTGACACGGATGATTTTGCCGCGGGGTCTTGGTCGTACTTTCTCTTTTTGCTGGTGCACGAAGACGACATATTTTGCGGTTGCAAGATGAAACTAGGATCATTCCTCATGCTTGCCTGATCTGAACAAACTTGGAGAAAACCACGAAAGGTGGGAATGCAGTGTTGTTGTTGTTTGTATTTGTTCCCATGACATCCAATCTCTTGAAGCCCGGATGGTAACTTGAAACAATTTTGTTTACACTCTCGCAGTATCCAAATAGCTAAGACCGGCGAGGTACGGACAGTCTTTGCAGCTTCGAGTTCCAGCAGGAGGTCGCCGAGATCTTGCAATTGGCAATCCTAGTACGGATTTTTGGGAAGTCCTCCAATCTTCAGCAAAACGCATCTTCAATGCCTCGGGACGTCCGAAGGTGTCGTCAGGACGTTTCCACACGACGATTAAGCCTTCGAAAAGTCATCGACATGCACAGGATTTCAACATTCGACCTGACGTGATGATTCAGGACCAAGCCATGAT